>NC_050459.1:1561831-1671078 GCF_903995425.1 Onychomys torridus | reverse complement strand
TGATCATGTTTCCTGTTCTATATTCCAGGGCTGATAACTTGGCACTCCATCCAGGTTTCAGCATAAACACAATTGTATTTCAAGGACCTGAATGTATCTTCACTCCTCATTGTCTATCTGCTGACTCTCATCCTGTATCTTGCTTGCTTCTTTTCTTTTCACAGGGTTTTATTCTAAGTGGAATGCAAGCTATCTTCCTCCATTTGAGAATTTCATAGGTGGATTCTACAGCTACAAAAATGTCTGCATGGAATAAAACAAATCTTACATCCTTCAAAAATATTCCTACATAGACTTTTCTCTCCAGAAGAATCCTCTCAATTCTATTGTTTTTCTGCTAATACCCTCTAATCCTACAGGCATCAACCTAAGAAACAGCACTCAGACGTCACCAAAAACATCTATGTGTCTTGCAGAACACACACATACCAGTTGTAAACAATTAGAAAACTATAATGAAATAGAATGGTGTAAAAGTAACAGGATCTAAGATTACTAATCAAAATTATAGATACAAATTGTAAGACATTTTGAAATCAGTTTAACAGATGAAGTCCCCAAACCAAATTTTCATATTCTGACTTTCATAACAACAGTAGCTAACCCAGGAAGTCCCGCTCACTCTACCATCACACAGAAGACTCTCTAGTGACTGCAATTTATGGCATTATTTCCTCCCCAAGTAGAAAAACTACAATTTGGAAATTGCCAAAAACAACATGTCACCTTTTTAAAAATATTCTGTCTGCTGAGAAAGCCATGAAAATGTCCCTTAACTGAAAAGTTAAAGGCAAGGCAGAGGAATATAGACAGATTCAGCTTATGAAGAGTATTAAAAAATATGAATTAAAACAATCTCTTCTTTCTTTGAGAGAAGTAAAAAGACACACCTGAAAAAGTTTTGTGAGTAGGATAAAGGGAATGACAGGACGGGAAACTAAGATAAATTCATGTGAAACCAAACTTACTTGAGGACAATGAAATCTGAATTCTGAAAAGAAATAAATTTTAAAAGCACTTACTGTATTTTTGGTTTATCGTCACATAGAAAATTATATGTTTTTGTGCAATAAGAACTAAAAAGTGTAAAAAATGCAGCAATAATCACATTTCCATCACTATGTAAAGGACTTAGTGATGTGCATTGAAAATCATTAAATGAACACAAAGGAACAAGAGTCTCCAGGAGCAAAAAAAAGAAAAATCCAAGAGAGCATCATGAAATAGCACACTGTAAGCATGGGGGACACGGAGCTCAATGTGTTCAGCAGCTACATATAGGGATCATGTTTTTGTGAGCAGAAGAGTTGGTAATATTTTTGGTGATTAAAGTCATTACTCTAATGACATATAGTTTTGACAAGCCTGTTTTACACTCCATGGAGAATTTTGAACAATTTTCTTCCCTGAGACTTCCCATCTGAGACCCTGCACTCAAGATAAAAACAAGCTTCAAAATACAGTTGTGAATTTTCTTTAACCACAGGCCCCATGACTTAAAGAGTAAAGAACATCAAAACTCCAGGGAAGACACCTCTTGAATAGCCTTGGCAAAAGTTACATGACACAGTGACTCAGCATGATGCAAAGACCTTGCAAGAGAGGATGCCAATGGGGGATGAGACAGAAAACATCCTGGAAATGTTCCAACCAGACTTGGCTCAGTGAAAATAGTAGGACATCCTGATCTTTAAAATTGATTATCGCCTATACCAATCAAACTTGCCAATGTTCTGGAGGAATCTAAAATCACTTTCCTACAAATCTTGCATGTCTGCCTACCAATATTTCTTCCACATCTCCCTTTATATCGAATGTTATCTCTACCAACTCTGGGAATCTGATGGGCTAAATTTGTGAATTCCAAATTAATGGCTCATTCAATGGTCAGATTATGTTTTCTATTTATATTTTGAACTCAGAGCTACTGTACTGTTGTGTGTTTATTCAATGTTGAATTGTTCAGGTGATATAAAATCCCAATCCCTCCCTACATCCAGAGAAAAGATTCAGAGACTGTTTATGTTTTCTTCAATGCGGTGTATTAAATACACCCCCTCCAGTTTCCCTAAATAAATAAGTTAACTAAAGCTTGTATACTCCGTGCATCATGTGTAAAGTGTTTATTCATAATACTTTAAAGAATGTTAATCTTAGGAGCAGGAAGTGCTATAATTGTGAATTTCATTTCACCTGCACAAATATACCAAACATGTTAGCTACAACTTGACATTGGCTCCACTTTACTACTTTTTGGAACCTAAGTGGCTAAGTTGAATATAGCAGCTAGCTTCTAATGTGAGTACAGCCACATACTTCAATGTTCATCCTGAACAAAAGAACTAGTTCTGAAAACAGTGACAGTTACTGTCACGGGAGCCTCCAGTTTCATTATCTTGACAAAGTTATAAGTGACTCTATAAGGTGTCTCCGAGATGGCTGTGTTATGCCTGTAATCTATGATACCTGTGACTTTGGATTGAAAACGTGTGATTTTATGAGTTAATCAGTATGGATAAGGTCATTACTGTTGGGCCTGATGTGGCTGGAAAGACTAATAGCCAAGATAGAGAACATGGAAGCCAGAACGGCTGACAATTCTTGATCTGTCTCTCACAGAATCCTAGTCTCTTTCTTCAGATGTTCAGAGTATTAGCAGGTCCAGGGAAACCTTCAGCTTGAATTTCTGTGTTTCAGATTTATAGGAGATTGTGGTGATCTATCGTGTCCCCCAATATATTGTGTCTCACAATAAAATTTACCTGAGGATCAGAGGAGAAAGCTAGCCACTATGTTAGTATAGAAGTCAGGCAATGGTAGCACATGCATTTGGTCCTTTTACTTGGGAGGAAGAGATCTGCCTGGATCTCTGTGAGTTCAATGCCACACTGCGAATAGAACCAGACATGGTGATGCAAGCCTTTAATCCCAGCGCTAACCATAGAGATCTGGAGGTCTTTACAGACAGGCAGGAAGTGACAGAACTGAGTAGAAAGATAAGTGATGTAGCTGTGCTGATAGAGCTAATAAAACAACAAGACAAAAAAGGCATAAAAGTTTGGATAGACAGGACATAGCTCGTGTTGCAAGCTGCAGAGGTGGTGAGGTGAGGTTAGCTGTGGCTTTCCCTATTCTGCTGATGTCTCTCAGGCTTTAACCCCAATTTCTCTTTCTGAGATTTTTATTTAATAAGGCCGTTTAGCAATTTGTCTACAGGTGAATATATTTCTCTTGTGTTAAAACACTCATTTTTGGTGTAGTTTTGTAGCATTAAAAGAACAAAGCACAATGTACTAGATGGGTAGGCTGCCTCAAATCTTTTTTCAGGAAACAGTCTCCTGGGTAACTAAGAACAAGCCACATAATTCTCCTATATGAATGATGAATTTTTGTTCTCATTTTTATTTTATTATCAGATACTTAGTATTTCATAATATCACTAGGAGTTATGATCTATGCTTGTGATCTGTCCCATGTATGCTTAACTTACAATTCATGTCAGTATGATAGAAAACAAATCACCTTTCATTTTCATTAGATTGGGGAGCACAATATGGAAATTTATACAAAGTAGACATTGATATGAGAGAGATTGGGATGCAGAACAATGACCTTGAGTCAGGCTACAACTGAGTTAACATTATTTTGTATTTTAATTAGCTTATAAAGTAATGGGTTCACTTAGAATATTTCTGCAGGAGGTTGGAATTTGTTTTCCTCCCCAGTTTCTATCATTTAGACATCCTTGGAGTACCCTTCTGCCTCATTCTACCCACATCCTTCCATTTGTAATGTTTCCTGTTTCCAGTTTTTTCTTTAAAGCTGTGTGCTCTTCCCTAGGGGAGACTCTTTCTTCTGCAATCAGAATTCCTTACTTACTATTTCTCCCTTTGAACTTTACATAACAACTTCTCTTATACCAATCAGGACTTCATGGAGATTTTGAGAATATTTTTAACTCAGGTCTCTGGGTGTTAGTTCTAAAGTAGATGGTCTTTCTGGCACCATGCACATAAATTCTAGTATTTTAGAAGATTCTTGGACAACAAGTCAGAAATTTGTTGACCATGACAGATGTCAACATTTTTAGGTGCTCTATTGCTCTTTGGAGGAGCATTAAGTTAGATGGGAAATTACCGTATGTATTATATATATTCATAGACATATATGCATTCCAGCTACTTTTGTGTATAAAGTTAATAGTGTGATTCCTTTTGAAATTGTCACATTTCCTGTCATTTTGCCCTCCTTCATCCCCCTTCTGTATTTACCTCCCTCCATATTCCAACTAAAGTCACCCCATCCCATTTTGTCTTTGCTCTCTTCAGATTACTGGTGTACTGCTCTGATTTTTATTTCCCACACACCCTGCTGTGGTTACTTTCTCTTTTCCTGATTTATCAATTGCTTCAAATCATGGATTCATATTAAAGATATGGAACTAAGACCCAAAGAAAAGCGTATTGAATAAAGTAGTACAGGATGTAATTTGAATACACAAGACACTTGATTTGAAACCCATCACAGTCATGACAAAAGGCCAAAAGGCCAGACATTTTCAAAACTTATATCAATGGCTTAGAGACATGTCTCCAAAATATCACAGGCTGGAAAACCAACATTAAGCAAAAACCATAAAACAGTATAACATCATTGTAATTAGGAATACCAATCCCTCAATAAATATCAACACATACTAACAATGCCATTGTAAGTAGCTCATGATCAACAGGGCAGCAAAGATGTCACAGTACTAGGAAAATGTGAAGCCAACATTTTATCATCTGTTTTTGTGAAGGATTATTTTTAGTTTATTGAATCATGATGAGCAAAATGCTGAACAAATCTCTGAAGAGATATTGAAAGTAATTTACTGATCAACAATAAGCCACTGTGTAGGAGTACATGTGAGTTGGACAACCAACCCTCAAATAATAACACAGAGGCTTATTAATTATGAAACATCAGCCTATAACTTAGGCTTATTCATAGCTAGTTCTTATACCTTATGTTACCCATTTCTATTAATGTACACACTTCCATTTGGCTTGTGGCTATTACCTCTCCTCTCTCATATCTTGCTTGTTCTGATTCCAAGTGTCCTCATCCTAGAACCAAAAGCAAACACAAACTATAGTCCCCACTCTTTCTTTCCTCTTCATCTCATCTATCCAAATTGCTGGCTTCTTTATGGCCAATTCCACTCAGCTAGTCACTTGATTTAAGGTATAATTTTATTAGGTAGTCTCAGGAGTGTCAGAGTGTACTCAAACATCTTACCACACCAACCCACAACATCTCACGCATTGTAATTTCAATTACTTAAGACTACAAAAGTGAAGCCAACAAAATTACCTATTCTCTTTAGGCTGATGTTTTCCAAATTTATTTTTACATTTTAATCTCAGTTGTTTATACTAAAGTAATTAAATTTTCCAGTATTTAATATCAAAATGAATAGATATTATATTCCAAACCCCCAAAACAGTGATCTCAGGCTTACCTAGCATGAAAAAGAAGCTTCTCTTTGGAGCAGAATATGACTAATACAGAGACAAAAAAAAATAAGCAAATTATATTGAATAAGTTAGGAGAATGGTCAGTCTTAAATGGGACATTTACTTCACATTGTCTCCTCAAAAGCTCCTGAACCTTTGTAAAAGTATGGAAAGATGGTCAGAGTTTGTGGTGTTTAATTTACTATAAGGGAACAGTTTCTTGGTGCACAAGATGGCAGTTGAGCATATGAATTCACATTAAGTGTCACAGCATGCAGAAGCCTAATGCAGCCACAGGGGCCACAAAATCTCTGTATTAAGACAAAAGGTAGCAATGAAGACATAACACTAATTTTCTTAAGAAAAATACCCCTAATGTTGAAGTAATTGTAAATGGTCTTAGTAAATAAGAAACATAGAGCCAAATACAGAGAAAACAGTCAAAGAGATCAGAGCAAAATCCATGACTAGCTTTAGTTTACCACTAGCAGTAGCTTCCCCAGTGAGTGTTTTTTCCTGCCTGACTTGTGTTTTTATTGCCTTTTTGTTCTGCCTTCTCATTGGCTCTAAGCCCAGCTACATGACTTCATCACTGCCTGTCTATACAAACCTCCAGGTCTCCATGGTTGCTACTGGGATTAAAGGCGTGTGTCACCACACTTGGCTGTGTCATTGACCACACAAAGACTCTGCCTGCCACATGATTGGATTAAGGGTGTGTGCTTCCACCTGTAGACTTCTGCTTAATGGTTAATTGACCTTTGATTTCCAGTCAACTTTATTGATTAACATACAAATAAAATATGTATTTCATCACAAATAAAAATATCACATTTCCACCTTTTACTCTAATAAAAAAGAAAAAAGCTGTAATACTATAAGTAAAACTATATACCTAAGTACAATAACTATATACAATATATACAAGCAATCAATACCTCAACAGTGTCTAGTCTAATGGAAAATGACATTTGACATACTCAGAGAAAATATGCCTTTATCTATCCTATTTTGGTAAGTCCAAAATATACCTGATTCACTTTTTATCCTAACTTATAATACTAAGAGAGAACTATCTTATAATGTTTTTCAAATTTATACACTTACACCTCTCTAGTGAGTTTCTTTTGTGTAATTCCTAACAAGAAAAATTATAACTCTAAGTACTAATTTTCAACTATTTATAACTATAGTCATAACTATCTAATCTTCAACTCCCTCAGAGATCCTAGAAGGAAATAACATTACCTAATAAAACAGGAAGTGCAAACAAGTGACTTACAAAAAAAATGTGAGTTGACAGAAACAGCCAGCTGCCTGGACAGTGACCCGAGGTTTCTCTGCAACATTGGGGCATCATCTTCAGGCTATAGGCTTAGCGTATCTGACAGACTCATTTGTGAAGTAAGATGTACACAAGGTCTGCTTTTCAAACTCACATTCAGTGAGAATAGTCCACATACCCAAAACACCTGAATTCCACTAGTATCCTGTCATGATTCAGGATTTTAAGTTCTGGAAATTGTTGGTGTTTTTGGAATTCAGCTGTCCATTTTTCTTGGCTTGTGGGTGTCTTCATCTTGGCATTCCATTCTTCTCCGCATACCATTCTTTTCAGCTTGTGAGTGGCTTCATCTCTTTTTGTAAATGCCAGTCTACCATTGAGTGGTTGGACTCTGTCAGTCTAGTTAGTATTTCAATAATAACCATTTTAGCTACTGTTCCACTACACCAGAAGCCATCAGTCCACTGTCTGTTCAGCTGCCTTTGAAGAAAGGGCCACTGTACCTTTTACAGAGTGTAACGGCCACTTCAGTGATGGTGGTGTGTTGTCCTGGCCTCAGCCTGTTACTAAAGCCACAACCACATTTGTCTTGGCAAGAATTGGTAGTCCCTTGTTTCGTGTCCTGTCTGTCCATTTTGTCCTGTTTGTCAGCAGTCAATATGAGGACACTCTGTTGTCCAGTGGCTAACATTTGCCATAATGAAAGTTAAGTCCATGTGCATTTTCTTCAATGCCCATATCTTCTCTGACATGAATTGGTGATGCCAGGAGCTGACAGGTCTCATAGTCATAAAAAAAGAAAAAAATTCTAAATTATAAAAACTTTTTAAATGACACATTCTGTAGATCTCTGAAAGGTTTGAAGATGAACTGTCTATTTAAAATATGTCTGCTTGACCTTAAAAAACATACCTAATATGACTACACTTTCGAATGCAATGTCTAACTTTTATTTCTATATATCCCAATAGTTGGTAATATTAACATTCAAGGATTAGCAAATTGCATTACATTGTTAAAAGAACTGTGCACGTACAATATCCTGAACAAGAATAGAAATATATGTACAGCATTTTCTAGCAATATCGATCTCAATATATATAATTTATATACAGGTTACAAAAATCCAATCCAATGTAAAATTTTAAAACAGGTAATTGTCTTTTAAAAGGAGATTCAATAATCTATCTTTTTATCTATATTGTATCTATACCTTCTCTTTACTTTTCAGAGTAGATTCAATAATCTACCTTCTATCATTTTAAAATATTTTTTATTAAGAACCTTAAACCTAATCTCCTTTGCTTAGCCCTTTTCCTCACCATTAACAACAACTTGTAACCAACCCCCCTAAACAATGAAAATTACCCCAAACCCAAAACCCACTGAAAGACCAAAAACTACTGTCCCCACACCACCACTTTGGGAATGTGAGCATTGTGTTCTTAAAATTGCTTCCTGCTGGTTATGGGCAAAGGCATCTTTATACTGAAAAGAAAAAAAATCATGATTAGCTGGAACTCCCATCTGAACCAGAGGTGAGTGTCTGGGGTCACACCCAGAGAGGCCTGCCCCTAGGTCCCACCTGGGCAGCAGCCATTCAGCGGAAGACCTGCCCAACTTGGCCCCATGTTCTGGCCATCGGGAAGGACCCTTACCCCCACCGGGGAAGGTTCCCCTTTTCCAAGACCCCCAGAAGACCCGAGGATCTCCACGTCCTGCCCCCACACCCATCTGCTGGAGACCCCAGCCACTTCCTGAGACTTAGAAAACCAGTGTCCCAGCTTCCATCATGCCCGGAACTCCCATCTGGACCAGAGGTAAGTGCCTGGAGTCATAGCCTGGGAGGCCCAACCCTACGTCCAACCCCTGGGCACCAGCCATCCCTGAGAAGACCTGCCCAACTTGGGTCCAGTTTCTGGCCATCTGGTGGGCCCCACAGGAAGGCTCCCCTTTTCCAAGACTGCAGGCAAACCCTGCAATCTCCATACCCTGCCCCAACACCCATCTGCCAGAGACCCTAGCCATTTCCTGAGACTTAGAGACCAGCCCCCCAGCTCCCATCACACCCTGGAGCTCCCATCTGGACCAGAGGGTCTGGCCATTGGGCAGGACCCCCCCCCCCACCAAGAAGGATCCCCTTCTCCAAGACCCCCGGAGGACCCTATAATCTCCACGCCCTGCCCCCACACCCCAGCCACTTCCTGAGACTTAGAAACCAGCCCTCAGCTCCCATCCCTCCCCGGAACTTCCATCTGGATAAGATACTGAGACCCCAGCCACTTCCTGAGACTCAAAGACCAACCCCCAGCTCCCATCAGGCTCAGAGCTTCCATTTGGACCAGAGAGAGGCTCCCTAAATCTGTCAACTCTGAATGGACCAAGTACGCTGATAAGACCAAGAACGGATCCACAAGGAGATGGGCAGACACCAAGGCAGAAGTACATACAACAAAATAAAGAGCAATACAGCATCATCAGAACCTAGCCCTCCTCCAACAGCTAGACCTGAACATCATGGAATGGAAGAAGCAGAAGAAGAAAACAACCTTATAAGTAACATCATGAAGAGGCTAGAGCATTATATAGAAGAAATAAAAACTGAAGTGGAGGAACAGACAAACAAAAAATGGGAAGAACGCTATAAAAAATTAGAAGAAAAGACAAATAGAGTAGAAGAAAACAATAAGTCCCTGAAAGAAAATCATGAAAAAGCAATGGAACTGCCGGGTGGTGGTTTTGGCACACACCTTTAATCACAGCACTGGGGAGGCAGGGCCAGGTGGATCTCTGTGAGTTGAAGCCAGCCTGGGCTACCAAGTGAGTCCCAGGAAAGGCACAAAGGTACACAGAGAAACCCTGTCTTGAAAACAAAAACAAAAACAAAAAACAAACAAAAAAAGCAGTGAAACAGATGAGGGAAACAGTCCAAGACCTGAAAAGGGAAATAGAAAAAATGAAGAAGACACAAGCAGAGGGAATGCTGGAAATAGAAAATCTGAGTAAACAAATAGGAACTTCAGATGCAAATATAACCAACAGACTGCAAGAGATGGAAGAGAGGATCTCTGGTGTTTAATATACCCGCACCTGGGTCACAGCTCGGGGCACCAGCCACTCTGGGGAAGACCTGCCCAACTGGGCCCCAGGTTCTGGCCATAGTGCAGGACCCCCCATCCCCACCAGGAAGGTTTCCCCTCTCCAAGACCCGCTGGTGAACCCTATAACCTCCTCACCCTGCCCCCACACCCATCTGCCAGAGACCCCAGACACTTCCTGAGACTTAGAAACCAGCCCCCAGCTTCCATCCTGCCCCAGAGCTCCCATCTGGACCAGAGGTGAGTGCCTGGAGTTGTAGTCAGAGTAGTCCCACCCCTGAGCACCAGCCATCCCGAGGGAACTGCACAACTTGGCCCCAGTTTCCAGCCATTTGTCAGGCCCTGCAGGAAGACTCCCCTTTTCCAAGACTGCAGGAAGACCCTGCAGTCTCCATACCCTGCCCCCACACCCATTTGCCTGAGACCCCAGCCCACTTTCTGAGACTCAGACTCAGAGACAAGCCCCCAGCTCCCATCTGCCCCGGAACTCCCATCTGGACCAGAGAGGCCCCAGCTATCATCTGCCCCGGATGAAAGAAAATCATGAAAAAGCAATGAAACAGTCCAAGACCTGAAGAGGGAAATAGAAAAAATGAAGAAGACACTACCAGAAGGAATGCTGGAAATAGAAAATCTGAGTAAATGAACAGGAACTTCAAATACAAGTATAAGCAACAGAATGCAAGAGATGGAAGAGAGGTTCTCTGGTGTTAAAGATACGGTAGAAGAAATAGATTCATTAGTCAAGAAAACACTAAAGCCAACAAAGTCATGACCCAATATGTCCAAGAAATTTGGGACACCATGAAAAGACCAAACCTACAAATAATAGGGATAGAGGAAGGAGAAGAATACCAACTCAAAGGCACAGAAAATATATTCAACAGGATCATAGAAGCAAGCTTTCCCAACTTAAAGAAGGAAATGCCTATGAAGATACAAGAAGTCTATAGAACACCAAACAGACTAGACCACCAAAAAAAGGCCCCTTGCCACATAATAATTAAATAACTAAATGTACAGAATAAAGAAAGAATATTAAGATCAGCAAAGGAAAAAAGGCCAAATGACTTATAAAGGTAAACCCATCAGAATAACACCTGATTTCTCAATGGAGACTTTGAAAGCCAGAAGGACCTGGACAGATAAAATTCAGACTCTAAGAAACCATGGATGCCAGCCTAGACTAATATACCCAGCAAAACTTTCAATCATCATAGATGGGGTGAACAAGACCGTCCAAGACAAAACCAGATTTAAACAATACTTATCCACAAACCCAGCCCTACAGAAAGCACTAGAAGGAAAATTCCAACCTAAGAAAGGCAGATACACCCATGAAAACACAGGCAATAGATAACACCACAGCAGTAAACCCCAAAGAAGAGAAGTACACACACACTACCACCAAAAAATAAAAATAATAACAGGAATGAACAATCACTGGTCATTAATATCCCTTAATATCAATGGACTTAATTCACCTATAAAAAGGCACAGACTAACAGAATGGATACGAAAACAGGACCCATATTTCCGCTGCATACAAGAAACACACCTCAAATTTAAAGATAGACACTACCTAAGAATAAAAGGATGGGAAGACTTTCTAGTCAAATGGTCTTAAGAAGCAAGCTGGTGTAGCCATCCTAACACCCAGCAAAATAGACTTCAAATTAAAATCAATCAAAAGAGATGATGAAGGACATTACATACTCATCGGAGGAAAGACCCACCAAGATGAAGTCTCAATTCTGAACATTTATGCTCCAAACACAAGGGCACCCACATATGTAAAAGAAACATTACTAAAGCTTAAATCACATACAAAACCCCACATATTAATAGTGGCAGACTTCAACACCCCACTTTCACCTCTGGACAGATCGGCCAAATTGAAACTTAACAGAGCCACAATGGACTTAACTGATGTTATGGCTCAAATGGAATTAATCAATATCTACAGAACATTCCACCCAAACAAAAAAGAATATACCTTCTTCTCAGCACCCCATGGAACCTTCTCTAAAATCGACCACATACTTGGCCACAAAGCAAATCTCAACAGATACAAAACAATTAGAATAACCTCCTGCATTCTATCAGACCACCATGTTTTAAAGTTAGATTTCAACAACAACAAAATACTACAGAAATCCTACAATCTCATGGAAACTGAATAGTACTCAACTGAATCACCAATGGGTTAAGAAAGAAATAAAGAAAGAAATTTAAGACTTCCTAGAGATCAATGAAAATGAATACACCACATACCCAAACTTAGGGGACACTATGAAAGCAGTGCTAAGAGGGAAATTCATAGCACTAAATGCCCACATAAAGAAGCTGGAGAAATCTCACGCTAGTGACTTGACAGCACACCTGAAAGCCCTTGAACATGAAGAAGCAAAGTCTCCCATGAGGAACAGATGCCAGGAAATTATCAAATTGAGAGCTGAAATTAATAAAATAGAAATAAAGAGAAAAATGCAAAGGATTAATGAAACAAAGAGTTGGTTCTTTGAGAAAATCAATAAGATAGACAAGCCCTTATCCAAACTAATCAAAAGACAGAGAGAGAGCATCCAAATTAACAATTTCAGAAATAAAAAGGGGGACATAACAACAGACAATGAGGAAATCCAGAGAATCATAAGGTCATACTTCAAAAACCTCTACTCCAGTAATGGATAATTTTCTGGATAGGTACCACATACCTAAGTTAAATGAAGACCAGATAAACCATTTAAATAATCCAATAACCCCTAAGGAAGTAGAATCAGTCATTAAAAGTCTCCCAATTAAAAAAATCGCAGGACCAGATGATGATTTCAGTGCAGAATTCTACCAGATCTTCAAAGAAGACTTAATACCAATACCCTTTAAATTGATCCACACAAGAGAAGTAGAAGGTATATTACCAAACTCCTTCTATGAGGCTACAATTACTATGATTCCTAAACCAAACAAAGATGCAACAAAGAAAGAGAACTACAGACCAATCTCCCTCATGAACATTGATGCAAAAATACTCAATAAAATACTGGCAAACAGACTCCAAGAACACATCAAAACAATTATCCACCATGATCAAGTAGGCTTCATCCCAGGGATGCAAGGGTGGTTCAACATATGAAAGTCTGTCAATGTAATAGACCATATAAACAAACTCAAAGAAAAAAGCACATGATCATCTCACTAGACACAGAAAAGGCATTTGACAAAATCCAACACCCCTTCATGATAAAGGTCTTGGAGCGATCAGGAATATAGGGAACATACCTAAACATAATAAAGGCAATCTACAGCAAGCCAACAGCCAACATCAAATTAAATGGAAAGAAACTCAAAGCAATACCACTAAAATCAGGAACAAGGCAAGGCTGTACCCTCTCCCCATACTTATTCAATATAGTACTTGAAGTTCTAACCAGAGCTATAAGACAACACAAAGAGATTAAGGGGATACAAATTTGGAAAGGAAGAAGTCAAGCTTTCCCTATTTGGAGATTACGTGACAGTATACATGAGTGACCCCAAAAATTCAACCAAGAAACTGATACAGCTAATGAAAACCTTCAGCAACATAGAAGGATACAAGATCAACTCAAAAAAATCAGTAGCCCTCCTATATACAATAGACAAACAGGCTGAGAAGAAAATCAGAGATATATCACCCTTTACAATAGCCACAAATGATATAAAATACCTTGGAGTTACTCTAACTAAGCATGTGAAGGACCTATATGACAAGAACTTTAAGTCCCTGAAAAAAGAAATTGAAGAAGATGTCAGAAAATGGAAAGATCTCCCATGCTCATGGATAGGCAGGATTAACATAATAAAAATAGCGATCTTACCAAAAGCAATCTACAGATTCAATGCAATCCCCATAAAATTACCAACACAATCCTTCACAGATCTGGAAAGAATCATACTCAACTTCATACGGAAAAACTAAAAACCCAGGATAGCCAAAAGAATCCTATACAATAAAACAACCTCTGGAGGCATCACATTCCCCGACCTCAAGCTCTACTATAGAGCTACAGTAATAAAAACAGCTTGGTACTGGCATAAAAACCGACATGTGGACCAATGGAATCTAATTGAAGACCCTGACATTAATCCGCACACCTATGAACATATAATTTTTGACAATGAAGCCAAAAATGTACAATGGAAAAAGGAAAGCATCTTCAACAAATGGTGCTGGCATAACTGGATGTCAATGTGTAGAAGGCTGCAAATAGATCCATGTCTGTCACTATGCACAAAACTTAAGTCCAAGTGGATCAAAGACCTCAACATAAATTCAGTTACTCTGAACCTGGTAGAAGAGAAAGTAGGAAGTAGTCTTGAATGCATTGGCATAGGAAATCACTTTCTAAATATAACACCAGTAGCACAAACACTGAGAGATACAATCAATCAATGGGACCTGTTGAAATTGAGAAGCTTTTGTAGAGCAAAGGACACGGTCAACAAGACAAAGCAACAGCCTACAGAATGGGAAAAGGTCTTCACCAACCCCACATCTGACAGAGGGCTGATATCCAGAATATGTAAAGAACTCAAGAAATCAGACATCAAAATGCCCAACAGTCCAATTAAGAAGAACTAAACAGAGAATTCTCAACAGAGGAAGTTCAAATGGCTGAAAGACATTTAAGGAATTGCTCAACATCCCTAATTATCTGGGAAATGCAAATCAAAACGATGCTGAGATACCACCTTACACCTGTCATAATGGCTAAGATCAAAAACACAGAAGACAGCTTATGCTGGAGAGGATGTGGAGCAAGGGGAACTCTCCTCCACTGCTGGTGGGAAGGCAAGCTTGTACAGCCACATTGGAAATCAATATGGCACTTTCTTAGAAAATTGGGAATCCATCTCCCCCAAGACCCAGCTGTAGCACTCTTGGGTATATACCCAAGGAATGCTCAATCATACCACAAGGGCATTTGCTCAGCTATGTTCATAGCAGCATTGTTTGTAATAGCCAGAACCTGGAAACAACCTAGATGCCCTTCAACTGAAGAATGGATAAAGAAAATGTGGTACATATATACAATGGAGTACTACTCGTCAGAGAAAAACAATGGCATCATGAGGTTTGCAGGCAAATGAATGGATCTAGAAAAAATCATCCTGAGTGAGGTAACCCAGACTCAGAAGGACAAACATGGTATGTACTCACTCATAGGAGGATACTAGATGTAAAACAAAGATGCTACAAAACTCCCGGGAGGCTACCTAGAAAAGGGGACCCTAGGAAAGGTACAGGGATCACCTTATGACAGAGAAATGGATGAGATCTACATGAACAACCTGGATGACAGTGGGGGTAATGAAGGGCAAGGTTTGAGGGAAAGACAGCTTAACCCTTTTCCAAACTTTATTCCCAGGCTTCTTCAGCTTAATTTGCTGCAAAGAATGAATTGTGTTTAAGCAAAAACTGAAAGAGCTGCAGTGTCCAAGGGGCTTGGGCTTAAAAATATTAGCGATCTAGATTTTTTTTTATATTTGTGTTTTAATTTTACACATCAGCCATGGGTTCCCCTGTCCTATCCCCTACCGCCCCTGACCCCGCCTTCCCCCCAGCCCCTCCCATCCATTCCCATCTCCTCCAGGGCCAAGACTCCTTTGGGGATTCATTTAAACCTGGTGGATTCAGTACAGGCAGGTCCAGTCCCCTCCTTCCAGGCATTGGTCTGATTTTGTGAATTTGGATGCTCTCTCTCTGTCTTTTGGTTAGTTTGGATAAGGGCTTGTCTATCTTGTTGATCTTCTCAAAGAACCAACTCTTTGTTTCATTAATCCTTTGTATTTTTCTCTTTATTTCTATTTTATTAATTTTAGCTCTCAATTTGATAATTTTCTGGCATCTGTTCCTTCTGGGAGACTTTGTTTCTTCCTGTTCAAGGACTTTCAGGTGTGCTGTCAAGTCACTAGCGTGAGATTTCTCCAGCTTCTTTATGTGGGCATTTAGTGCTATGAATTTCCCTCTTAGCACTGCTTTCATAGTGTCCCCTAAGTTTGGGTATGTGGTGTATTCATTTTCTTTGATCTCTAGGAAGTCTTAAATTTCTTTCTTTATTTCTTTCTTAACCCATTGGTGATTCAGTTGAGTACTATTCAGTTTCCATGAGATTGTAGGATTTCTGTAGTATTTTGTTGTTGTTGAAATCTAACTTTAAAACATGGTGGTCCGATAGAATGCAGGAGGTTATTCCAATTGTTTTGTATCTGTTGAGATTTGCTTTGTGGCCAAGTATGTGGTCGATTTTAGAGAAGGTTCCATGGGGTGCTGAGAAGAAGGTATATTCTTTTTTGTTTGGGTGGAATGTTCTGTAGATATTGAATAATTCCATTTGAGCCATAACATCAGTTAAGTCCATTGTGGCTCTGTTAAGTTTCCATTTGGCCGATCTGTCCAGAGGTGAAAGTAGGGTGTTGAAGTCTGCCACTATTAATATGTGGGGTTTTGTATGTGATTTAAGCTTTAGTAATGTTTCTTTTACATATGTGGGTGCTCTTGTGTTTCGGGCATAAATGTTCAGTATTGAAACTTCATCTTGGTGTATCTTTCCTGCAATGAGTATGTAATGTCCTTCATGATCTCATTTGATTGATTTTAGTTTGAAGTCTATTTTGCTGGATATTAGGATGGCTACACCAGCTTGCTTCTTAAGACCATTTGATTGGAAAGTCTTTTCCCAGCCTTTTATTCTTAGGTAGTGTCTATCTTTGAATTTGAGGTGTGTTTCTTGTATGCAGCAGAAAGATGGGTCCTGCTTTTGTATCCATTCTGTTAGTCTGTGTCTTTTTATAGGTGAATTAAGTCCATTGATATTAAGGGATATTAATGACCAGTGATTGTTCATTCCTGTTGTTGTTGTTATTATTATTATTATTATTACTATTACTATTGTTATTATTATTTTGGTGGTAGTGCATATGTATTTCTCTTCTTTAGGGTTTACTGCTGTGATGTTATCTATTGCCTGTGTTTTCAAGGGTGTATCTGACTTCTTTAGGTTGGAATTTTCCTTCTAGTGCTTTCTGTAGGGCTGGGTTTGTGGATAAGTATTGTTTAAATCTGGCTTTGTCTTGGAAGGTCTTGTTCACTCCATCTATGATGATTGAAAGGTTTGCTGGGTATATTAGTCTAGGCTAGCGTCCATGGTCTCTTAGTGTCTGCATTATATCTGTCCAGGTCCTTCTGGCTTTCAAAGTCTCCATTGAGAAATCAGGTGTTATTTCTGATGGGTTTGCCTTTATAAGTCACTTGACCTTTTTCCTTTGCTAATCTTAATATTCTTTCTTTATTCTGTATGTTTAGTTGTTTAATTATAATGTGGTAAGGGGACTTTTTTGGGGGAGTCTAGTCTGTTTGGTGTTCTATAGACTTCTTGTATCTTCATAGGCATTTCCTTCTTTAAGTTGGGAAAGTTTTCTTCTATTATCTTGTTAAATATATTTTCTGTGCCTTTGAGTTGGTATTCTTCTTCCTCTATCCCTATTATTCATAGTTTTGGTTTTTTCATGGTGTCCCAAATTTCTTGGACATTTTGGGTCATGACTTTGTTGGCTTTAGTGTTTTCTTTGACTGATGAATCTATTTCTTCTACCGTATCTTCAACACCAGAGATCCTCTCCTCCATCTCTTGCATTCCGTTGGTTATACTTGCATCTGAAGTTCCTGTTCGTTTACTCAGATTTTCTATTTCCAGCATTCCCTCTGCTTGTGTCTTCTTCATTTTTTTCTATTTCACTATTTCCATCATCTGTTTCATTGCTTTTTCATGATTTTCTTTCAGGGACTTATTGTTTTCTTCTTCTTTATTTGTCCTTTCCTCTGGTTTTTTATAGCGTTCTTCCCATTTTTTGTTTGTCTGTTCCTCCACTTCAGTTTTTATTTCTTCTATATAATGCTCTAGCCTCTTCATGATGTTATTTATAAGGTTGTTTTTTTCTGCTTCTTCCATTCTGTGATGTTCAGGTCTAGCTGTTGGAGGAGGGCTAGGTTCTGATGATGCTGTATTGCTCTTTATTTTGTTGTATGTACTTCTGCCTTGGTGTCTGCCCATCTCCTTGTGGATCCGTTCTTGATCTTATCAGCGCAGTTGATCCAGACAGAGCTGACAGATTTAGGGAGCCTCTCTCTGGTCCAGATGGAAGCTCTGGGCCGGATGGGAGCTCTGGTCCAGATGGGAGTGCTGGCCGGATGGTAGCTGGGGCCTGGTCTCTGAGTCTCAGGAAGTCTCTGGCATCTTCCTATCTTGTCCAGATGGGAGCTCGGGCAGGATGGGAGCTGGGGGCTAGTCTCTGAGTCTCAGGTAGTGGCTGGGGTCTCAGGCAGATGGGTATGGGGACAGGGTGTGGAGATTGCAAGTTCTGCCTGCAGTCTTGGAACAGGGGAACCTTCCTGCAGGGCCTGCCAATTGGCGGGAAACCAAGTTGGGCAGGTTTTCTGGGATGGCTGGTGCCCAGGGGTTGGACCTAGAGATTTGCACCTCTCTGGCTATAACCCCAGGCACTCACCTCTGTTCCAGATGGGAGTTCTGGGGCAGGATGGAAGCTGGGGGTTATTTTCTAAGTCTCAGAAAGTGGCTGGGGTCTCGGGCAGATGGGTGTGGGGGCAGGTCATGGAGATTGTAGGGTCCACCGGGGTTCTTGGAGAGGGGGAACCTTCCTGGTGGGGATGGGGAGGTCCTGCCCTATGGCCAGAACCTGGGGCCAAGTTGGGCAGGTCTTCCCCGGAATGCGCGATCTATATTTTATCAGATCCATAAACAAAAGAATTTTAAAAAGCAGTCATGATATAAAATAGCAGCTCCTGTAACTTCTGCTGGTGTTGCCTTCTTCAGAAGTTGCCTCAGTTTAGTCTGCCTCATACTTAGACCTCTCATCAAAATTCTCCACCAGATCAGGGACTTCATCATCACCCTCCTCTCCAGTAGCAAGTGGTACTTTTCCATCCACGATTATTTGGGCAGAGTTTCCGCCAGTTTCCTTAAACTAGTCAGACTGTCCGCTCCAAGCTGGTTTAGGATCCTGGAAGGCATTTCTTTGTCTCAGAGTGGCCTGTAATGGTGAAGGTGTTTGCTGCCAGAGATGCCTGGACTTCAGGGTTGTTAAAATTGATCACTGTTCCTTGGTTTGTAAACATGTTCACCTCTTTAATACCAGAGATATTGTTCACTCCTAACTTCTCTAAGGAGAACTGCAGTTTTTTATCATCTGCTGTGGCTCTTCTGTGAACCACCTTCTTCCTGGGAGCAGGTCCCTTTCCACCAATGTGCACTTGTGCCTGAAGTTTGGCCAGTTCCTCCTGGTTCATGATCGTTTCTTTCATCTTGTTGGAGTGGAAATGGGGCCGCTCAGGGGACTAGGATTTGTGCTCAGGGGGTCTCTGGCAGACCAGCTTAGATGAAGCACACATGGGGGGGGGCAAGTGGGGGACGCAAGATGGCAGCTGTGTCCTGTCTTCTTTCAAAGATAAGCAGTGATGTCGAAGACTAAGCCAAATAAAACATTTCCCCCCAAATTGCTTTTGGTAATGCTGTTTCATTACAACAATAGAAACCCTAAGACAATGAGGTTACAATGTGTATGTGACTGTCATAAAATACGGAGTTGTGGTATATACTTCAAATGATAGAACATTCATTGGTCTGTCCTATATATCCTCTGAACCCCCAGACAGAATTCATCTTGCCTCCTATGGTACTGGTGGTGACACTCTGAATGTTAGCAATCCCTGCATTGCAACTGTATCACTCCATTCTCTGTATCTACATCCTGTCAATCTTTCTAAATCACATAGGACACCTATCATATAGGCTTGGAGTTCAGCCCCAAGACCTCACCCTAATGTAATTGCAGCTACAAACATGCTATATCTAATAAGGCCTTTTAATCAGCAATTAGAATTTTAATATAGTCATTGAGGAGATGCCAAACACCAGCTAACAATAAGATTTCTCTAGATTTTTAGGAGATAGATTTGAGTGTGGCAAGTCATTATTCATCTGGAGTAGATAATCTCTCATATATGCACTGAGTGTATCATGCAGTGCAATGCCAAAGTCAGTACAAACCAAAGTCTTAATTAATTTTCATTTAAACCAATAAACCCAAAGTATGAAACATTATAGCATGAAACCAAATACAAATTTATGGACTGGGAATATACCTTAGTGAAAAAGCACTTGCTTAGCATGTAGAAGGCATTGTTTCCAATATTCAATGCTGCAGAAAATTAGAGTGTTACAAATAAATATTTTCACAACAAGTGTTTGAAATTCATTGTTTATTCTATACCTAAAACCTTTCTGTCTTTATAGTAGCTACATTTGAAGAGAATAATAATGACATGTCTCCACTTGAAAGCAATTTAAAGTGTTTCTGTCTTAAAACTTGTAGACTCTAGGGACTAAGGAAATGGTTCAGTTGACCATAAATTAATGCAAACCTGAGTTCAGTTCCCCAGTTCTGACATAAAAATCTGTACACCTGTACACTTGTAGGCCCAGTACTCCCTTAGGGAAGCAGAGACTGGTTGCTCATTTGGTCTACCTAAATCAGATAGTTTGGGTTTCACTAGGAAATCCTGTTTCAATGATTTCAACCTCTGGCCTCCACATCATGTCCACACACAAACACAGACCCACACAACAACTAGTAGTCTCTATTTAAAAGCATTATTAGGTTTGGAGAAAATTGAAAACAAAGGAATGATAGGTCCCATATACTCCACATTATATCCTAGCTATGTGATTTCCCATATCATTAATGACTTGCATGGAGTAGAACATGCCATATTTTATAAACAAAATTGGATACATCATTACTTAGTAAAGATGTGATAATATGATAAACCACAACATCACACTGAATAATTTCACCTTTGTGATATTTTCCTGTGCTCCAGAGCAATAGAGATATGTCCATATATTTTGTTCTCAATATTCTTAATGGTAGAAGAATTTATTAATATTTTTGGTTCATTTTCTTCTGTTTAAGAGGGGGTGTGGAACAGATACCCCACATACTCTAAGAAAACCAAAAGAAATGGGCAAAATAAATGCTGTGGACATATAGATGGATTATTATGACATGAATCCTAATTGGTCTTCATGAAAACCCAGAGCTAGATATCAGGGTAAATGCGGAAAGAGCAAAGAGACAACGGAACAAGCCACAGCCACCTCTCACCGCATCAATTCCTCATCTGGAAAGGGACTGAATTCCTGTCTCCTTCGGCCCTATTTTCCTTTTCCACTCAACCATGTCACTTCCTGTCTCCACCTCCCTAATGCTGGGATTAAAGGCATGAGATCCCAAGAGGTGGGATCAAAGGTATGTGCCACCACTGCCTGGCTCTGTTTCTCTTTTAGACTTGATCAATCTTGTGTAGCCCAGGGTGGCATTGAACTCACAGAGATCCATCTGCCTCTGCCTCCTGAGTGCTGGGATCAAAGGTGTGTGCCAACACTGCCTGGCCTCTATGGCTAACTAGTGGCTTAACTCCACACTCTGATCTTTAGTCAAGCTTTATTTGTTAGATCACAAACAAAATATCACATTTCCCCTTTTCTGTCTAAAATTAAAAAGGGTTATAACTAATATAAAAATTATATGCAATAAGTATAATAACTATATACAATATATACAGGCAACAAATACATCAACAATGCCTAGTCCACTTGTGTTTGACAAATTCAGAGAAAATATTCCATTATCTGTCCTATCTTGGTGAGTCCAAAATCTTGTACTTAATTCACTTTCTATCCTAACTTATATTACCATCCCAACTATCTTTTGATGTCCCTCAACTTTATACACTTTACACCTCTTTAGTGAGTTTCTTTCCTGAGTCTAACAAACAAGAAAAACTGTAAGTATCTAGTCTTCAACTCTATCAAAGACCCATGAAGGAAATAATATTAACTAAGTAAGCATTTCTTTATATCCTAATTAGTTTGTAATAATAACTTTGCAAAGACTAGAAATTTGCATTACATTGTTAAATGAGCTGTATAGGTATAATACTTTGAACAAGATTAAAAGTGTATGTGCAGTATGTTCTAAAACAATATTAATCTCAAATTTGTATCAATAAAGATCCATATCAATGTAATATATTTAGAACTAGTGATTGCTTTTTTAAAAGTAGATTTAGTAATCTACTTTTGGAAATTTACTTCCTGCTGTCTGGGGGAAGGTGATGGAATCTTTAGGGGATCCTGAAAAGAAATGTGAGTTAATTGTCAAGTCCTGGAGAGGTAGCTGCAGTATTTGTTGTTCAGTCTCTGAATAATGGGAAAATGTAGAGCTTGTCTCAACTCCTGGCTAGAGTAGTCGGTGAGGCTGGATTATTTTAGATAGCCACCTCAAATTGTCCTGAGCAGTTTGTAGTCCAAAGCCAAATTTTGGGTGGTGTTTGTCAGGTTAGTGGTGTTATCATATATCATGTGGAATCATCATTGTGGGGCCCCATCACCCTTTTGGAGATTTGAAAGGTTGCTGTTAGGTGCAGTCATGGTTCATTGCAGAAACTTAAACATTTTTAATTATTTAAACATTTAAAATATGAGTAATATTTATACTTAAGAAATCTTTAAAGAGTTAAAATAAAACCAAAGGGTCATGAGATTAGTGGCAATAAAATAGTCCCTAAATTTTTGTTTTTCTTCTGTCCCATATCAGGTGTCTCTTCTGACATGAGACAAAGATTTTGGATTTTGCTGTAATTGGCATGCTTAGGTTTAGAGAAGGAGAGACCCACAAACCAACTCCAAAGCCAGCTTAAATTGTAATTGAACTGGGACTACAAAAAGTCCATTTGCATTATGTGTCATAGAGAACAACAGAAACAAACATTTGGGAAGATTTATGAAATTTTATCCTGTTGGAGATGTGATATAGTTATACTCCAAATTCTTTTTCTTGGGACATTATTTTCTGGATGATTTGTTCTTTTCCTCAGATGTCTCATTCGTTCAATGGTCTTCATATTCCTTAGCTGGATGCCTTAATTCCCCTGAAAAACAAAAAGAAAACCCTGCCCCAACCCTAATTTTGGGGAGGTTCCCTTTTAGGCAAGTTATTTCTGATCAAATGAGTATTTGTTAGTCTTAAATTTAATTTAATTTGAATGGTCATGCCAGTTGAAGAACTATCACCTCTTCTAATCAAGAGGCCTCTCTTGTTCAAATCGAACCTTTATCAATTTTGATGGTTTCTATAGCTTTTCTTTTCCTGAGGAAACAAAAGCAAAACCCCATCCCCAATGTAACACATATTCTGGTGTCCCTTCTGAGGTCAGCACATATTTAAAGTACACAGACTCATTTAACTCTGTAGTTTTTTCTATTATCCAGTGTCTCTCCACAGCTGTTGTTCCTTTCTCATCAGCATTTAGAAAATTCAAAGTTAATAAAACATTATGCAATCTATCTATAGGGGTCTGTTTATTTAGCAAATCCTTTAGAGTTTGATTTGATCTTTCTATGACTGCCTGCCCTGTAGGATTGTGTAGTATATGTAATACATAATGTGCTTTATGTTTTAATAAGCATAAAATTATTTCATTTTACTGGAGACATGTGCTGGAGCATTGTCAGTACTAATTTGAACAGGTACACCTATAATGGCAATAACTTCAAGCAAATGTGTGATTACAGAATCAGCCTTTTCAAAACTTAAAGAAGTCACCAATTAAAAATCCTGAATAAGTATCAATGTTATGGTGTACATATTTTAATTTTCCAAATTCTACAAAATGAAACATCCATCTGCCAGATTTCATTCCTTTGAGTACCTTTTGGGTAAGTTCCTGCAGGTAGTGGAGTTTGTTTGTATAAAGAACAAGTAGGATATTTACTTATAATTTCCTTGGCTTGTTGACAAGTGATGGAAAAATCTTTTATCAAACCCTTATTATTGACATGGTGTTTTTTTTAAATGAAATTCTCAGGCCTCCAGCACATTTCCTATCAATAGTTGACCAATTTCATTATTACCTTGTGCTAGAGGGCTTGGCAGACCCATATGGGATCAAATGTGTGTTATATATAAGGGATGATTTCTATTCCTGATTATTTCTTGTAACCGAATGAGAAATGAAGTTATTTCTGACTCATCAGGAATAAATTTAGCAGTTTCAATGTATTAAAGAACTCTTTCTGCATAGTAAGAGTAAATAACTATGTTAAGAGGTTCCATGAAATCCATTAATTAGTACCATATAGAATAGCATATAATTCTGACTTTTAGACAGAATCATAAGGGCTATGGGGCACTTTATTTAAATTTCCTGAATTGTTTGCATCAGTATAATATGTAGGAGCTCCAGAAATTGATGTTCCCCATATAATGTGAGGAAGGTTCCAATTAGTTCTCTTTTAAAGTGAATTCTCTTGCTTTTGGGAATATTTGTTGTTAATCTCTCCCAAAAAATTACTGCAAGCTCTTTGCCAAGATTCACTTTTTGCCCATAATTTGTCAAGTTCATCATTAGTAAAAGATACTACAATTTCTGCTGGGCCTATTCCTACTAATTGATGAAGTCTAAATTTTCATTTTAGAATCAACTAAAAGACCTTTTCCACATAAGTTTTTATTTTTTTACTATGTTTATGTGGTAAAAAGATTCATTCTAAGATAATATCTTCCCTCTGCATTAATGTTCCTACAGGAAAATGCTTAGAGTAAAATAACCAGAATGTAATCAAGCTCTGGAAACAAATCTACAACAAGGCAATTTTTTTTTCTTCAAACATTCTTTCTAAAGTATCTACATTGGAATCAGCTAGTAAGATGTCATCCATGTAATGATAAACTATAGATTGAGGAAATTGCTTGTGTATAGTTTCCAATGGCTGTTGTACAAAATATTGGCACAGGGTTGGGCTATTTAACATTCTATGTGAGAGAATCTTCCATTGATATGTTTTTTTCTTTTAAATAAATGTGTACCCCTAGACTGACCTCTAATTCATGATCCTCCTGCCTCTGCCTCCTTCAGCAAATCCTACTGGCATGTGCCACCACAACCAGCCCATTGATATCTCTTAACTGGCTGAGAATTATTATAAGTAGGCACCATGGAGGCAATTTTTTTCTGTCTTTTTCTTGTAAAGGTGTAGTAAAGAAACATTCTTTAAAATCAATAACTGTAAGAGGCCACTCTTTAGGTAACAAAGAAGGCAAAGGAATTCCAGACTGTAGTGAGGCCATTAGATAAATCACCTTATTAACATCTCCTTAGATCTGTTGCCATTCTCCATTTTCCAAATACAGGAGAATTCCAAGGGCTGGTTGATTCTTCAATATGCTGACCATTTAACTGCTCCTTTACCAGCAGTTCTAAGGCTTGCAGTTTCTCTGATGTTAAAAGCCAGTGCTGAGCCCATACTGGCTTGTCTGTTAACTATTTTAAAGGTAGGGCTGTTGGTGACTTTGAAAGATCAGTAGCTATTGTGACTTGTTCTTCGTACAAACTGACTGGTCGATGACTGCTCTTCATAATACCTTCTAATATTTTTCTCAGAAACATATGTTAGTTTATGGCTTGTTTCTGAGATGGTAGGAATGTTAAACTGGGTATTCCATTGCTGTAACAAATCATGTCCCCATGAATTCATAGCAATGTTAGCCCATATGGCTTTAATTTCCTCTCTGTCCTTCTGGACCTGTACATTCTACCCATCTCATGCTCAATTTGACCTGAGATAATGTTCCAGTCCCTAAAGGCTGAACATTTACCTCCTGAAGAGGCCAATTTGGATGCCAAGATTCTGGTGCAATTATTGTTACATCTGCACCTATGTCTACAAGACCTTCAAGGGCAATGCCATTTATTCATATTTTTAATTTTGGTCTTTGTTCATTTATAAAAGTTTGCCAAAGAAATTGTTTTATGATTTCTCCTGAATTTTTTGTTCTTTCTCTATAGCTGTTTTATCATACAAGGTAGTATGTTTTTTTTTTTCTTTAATTGCTCTGGAAAGGAGTTTCTTCCACAATGACAGAAAATGACTGAACTGAATTTGATAAGGAGGCCCAAAAAAGCCGCCCTCAAGATTTTCCCCAGTGGTAAAGGGTTACCTTGACTGTCCATTGTTAATCTACATTCATTAGTCCAATACTTGCCTTTCCCATACCTTCTGCATAATCCAGAAGGGAGGGCATTCTGTTGGGATTATTCTTAGCAAAAACATTGTTTCTAGGCATGACCTGTTTACAGTCCCTTTTTAGGTGACCTTGTTTACCACAGTTAAAACACTTAACATCTCAATTTTTCTTCAAACCTCTGGAAATCACCTCTCCTATTCAAGCATCATCATTATTATGAGACTCAATTTTGATTGTATCTCAGATCCACTCCTCCAGAGGTATTGACCTTGCCTTTAAAGGCCTAATTATCCTTTTGCATTGTGCTTTAATATTTTCTTTTTCTTTTTCTTTCTTTCTTTCTTTTGTTTTTTTGAGACAAGGTTTCTCTGTGGTATTTTGGTGCCTGTCCTGGATCTCACTTTGTAGACCAGGCTAGCCTCGAACTCACAGAGATCTGCCTGGCTCTGCCTCCCGAATGCTGGGATTAAAGGCATGTGCCACCACCACCTGGTGCTTTAGTATTTTCAAAAGCTAGAAATTCAATTATCTTTTGTCTAACTCCCAAATTTAGTGTCATTCTATTTATTGCTGAAGTGAATCTTTGTAAGAAATCAGTGAAGGTTTCTTTAGGGCCCAGTAAGACTTTAGTAAATGACTCAATTTTCTTACCTATGTCTTCAATTCTGTCCCAAGCATTCAGCCTTGTTGCATGGCATAAAGCCAGGGTGTGGCCATCATATAAAGATTGCCTTTGTATATTAGCATAATCTCCCTCTCCAAGAAGTTTGTCTTGGGAGGTTTCCATACCTCTAGCCTTACTTCACTGTTCAATGGCCTTAGCCTCATCTTTCCACCAGCTCCTCCATTGTAATTGAGGACCAGTCTCAAAAACTGCTGTAACCAAATCTCTTCAGTCTTGGGGGATAATTGTAGTGGTATTGTGTTCCCCAAAATATTGTGCACTCTAATAAACTTATCTGGGGTCAGAGACAGAACAGTCACAATATTAAACATAGAGGTTAGGCAGTGGAAGCACATGCCTTTAATCCTAGCCTTCCAGAGGCAGAAATCCCTCTGGATCTCTGTGAGTTTGAGGCCACATTGGAAACAGCCAGGCATGATGACACATGCCTTTAACCCCAGAAATTGAGCCTTTAATCCCAGGAAGTGATGACAGAAAGCAGAAAGGTATATAAGGCATGGGGACCAGAAACTAGAAGCTTTTGGTTGGTTAAGCCTTTATGCTTTTGAGAAGCACAGTTCAGCTGAGATTCATTCAGATGAGGACACAGAGGCTTCCAGTCTAAGGAAACAGGATTAGCTGAGGCATTAGCAAAGTGAGGTGTCTGTGGCTTGCTCTGCTTCTCTGATCTTTTAGCATTCACCCCAATAACTGGCCTCAGGTTTGATTTGTTAATAAGAACTTTGAAGATTCCTGTACAGATAATTCTATTAGAAATTGACCACAAGTTTAGTACTTGCTTCACAAAAGGTGAATGCATGCTATATGAGACTATCACTTCCTTGAATCTCCTCAAATCTAACATTTGCACAGGAGTTCACTCAGCTCTTGGAGATATGTATTGTTTGGCAGTTCCTGTGATGTTACTGGATAAATTAAGATTGGCTATTTGAAAGCCTTAGGTTGTTTCTCTGTAATCTTATAATGCAATGCTGATATTGGTTCTCCTTTAAATTCCTCTGTCTGGGTATGAATATCTCTATGATCTGTTTTAGTAAGTTTTTCTAAAACTTTTATTTTGGCACTCATATTGACCAACTTTTTATAAGATAAAACAAAAATGATCAAATATTTATAATTTACATTACATAAATCCCATCTACATCAATTATCCTTTCATTTAATTGCTCCATTTTCAAGCCATCTAGCATATTATCAGAGACCTAACTCCCTCCATTGTAAAAAATGTTTCCCATTTTTTAAATATGTTTATTTATTAATTTTTTTCATTTTACATACCAACTCCAGTTCCTCCTCCCTCTCCTCTCACCTCCTCACCTCCCTCCCACTCTACCCCCTCCACTCCTCGGAGTGGGTAAGGCCTCCCATGGTAGTCAACAAAGTCTGGCATATCAAGTTGAAGGAGAGCCTACCCCCTCTCCATTGTATCAAGGCTAAGCAAGTTATACCACCACAGGGAATGGGTTCCAAAAAGCCAGTTAATGCACCTGGGATAAGTCCTGGTCCAACTGCCAGGGACCCTACAACAGATCAAGCCACACAACTGTCACCCACATTCAGCGGGCTTAGTTCAGTCCCATGCAGGTTCCCGAGTTGTCAGTCCAGAGTCAGTGAGCTCCAACTAGCACCAGTCAGCTGTCCTCTGTGGGTTTCCCCATTATGATCTTGACCCCCTCTACTTCTTCTTCTTTTTTTTGAATGCCTAATGGTGTTTATTGGAGGGAGGGGGTCTTAAATACAGGCTTACAGCACAATGGGAGAACCCCAGAGGGCAGAAGTCTGCTTCTGATGTTTTTTTTTAATTTTGTTTTTGTTTTTTTTTTTGTGGGTTTTATTTATTTATTTATTTATTTATTTATTTATTTATTTATTTATTTATTTATTGGAGCTGAGGTTTGAACTCTGGGCCTTGTGCTAAATCCCCAACCCTGCTTCTGATGTTTTACAATCTTCCATCTAAGCTGTTAACGCCAAAACTATACAATGGAAAAAAGAAAGTATCTTCAACAAATGGTGCTGGCATAACTGGATGTCAATATGTAAAAGATTACAAATAGATCCATATCTGTCACCATGCACAAAACTTAAGTCCAAGTGGATCAAAGACCTCAAAATAAATCCTGTTACACTAAACTTAATAGGAGAGAAATTAGGAAGTACTCTTGAACGCATTGGCACTGGAGATCACTTCCTAAATATAAGACCAACAGCACAAACACTGTGCACAACAATTAATAAATGGGACCTTTTGAAACTGAGAAGCTTTTGCAGGGCAAAAGATATGGTCAATAAGACAAAAAGACAGCTTACAGAATGGGAAAAGATCTTCACCAACCCCACATCTGACAGAGGATTGATTTCAACATTATATAAAGAACCCAATAAATTAGACATCAAAATTCTGAATAATCCAATTTAAAAATGGGCTATAGAGCTAAACAGAGAATTCACAAAACAACAAACACAAATGGCTGAAAGACATGTAAAGAAATGCTCAACATCCTTAATCATCAGAGAAATGCAAATCAAAACGACTCTGAGATAACACCTTACACCTGTCAGAATGGCTATGATCAAAAACACTAATGACAGTCAATGTTGGAGAGGATGTGGAACAAGGGGAACACTACTCCACTGTTGGTGGGAATGCAAACTTGTACAGCCACTGTGGAAGTCAGTATGGCGGTTTCTCAGAAAATTGGGAATTGGTCTACCCCAAGACCCAGCTATACCACTCTTGGGCTATATACCCAAGGAATGCTCAACCATACCACAAAGATAAATGCTCAACTATGTTCATAGCAGCATTATTTGTAATAGCCAGAACCTGGAAACAACCTAGATGCCCATCAACTGAAGAATGGATTGAGAAAATGTGGAAAACAATGACAGCATGAAATTTTTAGGCAAATGGATGGAACTAGAAAAAATCATCCTGAGTGAGGTAACCCAACCCCAGAAGGACAAGCATGGTATGTACTCACTCATAAGTGGATTCTAGATAGAAAGCAAAGAGCAGTCAGACTGCAACACACAGAACCATAAGGCTCTCTCTCTCTCTCTCTCTATATATATATATATATATACGACCCCCTAGGATGACTGTTGCTTATAATAAGATTTGGTTTTACTCAATTACTGAGTAACCCTCAATGAAACATTACACTATTAAGGTAAGAGTTTATACTGTATCAAGCTGATAATAGAAAAATAAATTAATTAATCAAAAAAAAAGAAAAGAAAAATTTGAACTATTAAAAAAAAAACCAAACAAACATATTTTGCTAAAGCAAAAAGGGGGAACTAGGGGCTCATCATTCCTCTCCACATTCTATTCTTTTCCTTGTATTATATATTTTAAATTTTTTATCAGTGGATTCTGCTGGAGTATCCACTACAGACAAGGCTCCAGTTGCAAATCACCCTCTAGAGCCCAATTTTTAATATGGGGAAAAAACTATCTGTCTTTCTTTTTTTTTTAACTAATTACCCCTTTTAAGAAATCCCAATTTACACACTAAATCTGCTGATGGTGATGATTCAGATGATGGTGAAGTAAGACAGCTACCTAGTGGTGCAGAGCCTGAGGAGGGGGTACAGGTAAAACCACAACCCACCAGGAGAGGGAAGAAGGCAAAGAGCCAACCATCTGCATAGGGGAACATGTAAAAATGGCTAACTCCTGTGGTTTTTGGAGCCCAACGGCCTATGAAATCTAATGAAGAGAGGCTACAACAGAAAAAAATTCCAGACTCCTTCAGAGGGTTTGGGGGAAAAATGGGAAATCTAGCCAGTGGGGTGGTAACTCTGGCTGCATGTAGCTCCAGCCTGAGCCAGTGACTGCAAAGCCACAGGCAAGTGGCTTTTTCATGTTCATGGCTCACAAGTTGGACACCAGATTTATCAACAGTTTTTGAGACAGAATCTCTAGTACAGGTAGAACTCAACCATCCTATGTATATAAAGATAATCTTGACCCCCTGATTCTCTTGCCTCTTGGTCCCCCAATGCTGGGATTCCAGATGTTTATAACAATGCCCACTGTATGTGATTCTGGGGATTAAACCCAAGGCTTTGTGCATGATAAAATAAAAACCATAGCTATCTACTGACCTATATCCCCATCCCTCATGACAACATTTTCTACTTTTTTTTTAAACTGGAGCTGAGGACCGAACCCAGGGCCTTGAGCTTGCTAGGCAAGCAATCTACCACTGAGCTAAATCCCCAACCCCAATAATGTTTTCATTCATAGCTAAAGGTAAAAGTTTCTTGATACCAACTTGGTCAAGTCTTTCCAGGAGGACTTCATCTCAAGAGGGATGCCTGTTGTCAATGGTATTTGATGAAATCATGGCACCTGGGACTGGAGATGAGCCTCAAACATATTTTCCATTTTGTGTGTGTGTGTGTGTGTGTGTGTGTGTGTGTGTGTGTGTGTGTGTGTGTGTGTGCGTGTTTTTTAAACCTGGAATAGGACCCCAGATGTGACGCTTCAGGGAAGATTATTTTTTCAGAATTCCCCAGGGGATATTAGAAAGCTGAGCTAAAGGAGCTATGGGAATGAGAGCGGCCATCACAGTCAACAACAAAACTGGAATTTATATGAATGGACACAAATACTTGGGAAATGTATACACCAGCTGGCTGGGTAAATTCATACTCTACACATGGTCAGGCTTTGTAGATACTACATGATGCTCCTGCTTTTTATGTTCCTGGTCCTGCGGTATTCCAGCTATGTCTACTCCTTTGATCGTTCTTACTGTGCTGCAAAGACAAGACCCAGCGTGTACAAGGATGGGGATATGGTGGTTGCTGCATTTTTCCCACTTTTTACTATTGTTTTAGATTCTGTGACGGGTGATCCAAGCAATGAGGCCTACTACCTTCAGTGAGTTCATTTTTTCGTTTCTTCATTTTCTGTCTTATTTTTAAATAGATAATGCATAGAAACACTACGTGTGCATACATCAGTGCTGTCTACATCCTCTACACTGCTCTTTCTACTTCATGTCCCAAGAACTATCTCTAAATTATTTTTATTATTTCTATTGCTAGTTTCTTTGCTTTAAAAAGAACAAAAATTATTATAGTGTCATTCATTCCAGTTTCTCCTTTCTGAGACTCAATTCTCTTTTGATTGCTCAGCCATTCCTGGCCCTTTTCCAGCCTGTGCTGTCACTGAATTATATCTAATTGTATTACCTAGAATCACAATACCAGCCTTTGGCATGGGTTATGTATAAAGAGTATAAGAAAAATTCTCTTCCTGGAGAGTAAGGATCTTTATTTTTGAGTTATTTATATTAGCTTTTTAGTTATTTGTATTAATTTAAGTTATTTGTATTTGTATTGGTATTAAACCTTTGTCAATTGTAGAGTTGGCAAAGATTTTCTTACTCTGTGGGCTTTTTCTTCACATGGTTGATTACTTTGCAGAGGACTTTTAGTTTTATAAAGGCCCAATTGTCAACTGTTGGCCTTAAATCCTGGACAAACAGAGTCTTTCTTTACAACTATATCATGGAGGGTACTGCTTGTGTTTTCTTCTAGAAGTTTTGGTGTTTCAGACTTCACATTTAGGTTTTTGATCCATTTGAATTTAGTTTTTGTGCAAGTTGATAGATATGGATTTAATTTCATTCTTCTGCATGTGGACATCCACCCTTCCCAGAACCATTTGTTGAAGAGGCTTTCTTTTCTTTGGCATAGGTTTTTTTTTTTTTTCATCTTAGACAAATATTAAGTTGCTAAAGTTACATGTACTCGTGTTTGGGATTTGACTTTGTTCCATTGGTCTACATGTCTGTTTTGTGTCTTATTTTGTGTTTTATTACTATGACTCTCTAATATATATTAAGACCTGAAATTGTAATCCCTCCAGCATCGTTCTTTTTCCCCAGGATTGTTTTGTAGTTTCATATAAATTTTAGGATATTTTTATTTGTTCTGGAGTTGTGATTTTGACTGAGATTGCATTGAATCTGTAAATATCTAGAATGGTCATTTTTATGATACTCCTTCTACTAGTCCATGAGCACGAGGTATCTTTTCATCTCCTAGTGTCTTTCCTTCTTCAGAAGTTTAAAGTTTTCATTAAAGAAATCCTTTTTTTTCCTTTTTTTAGGTTTATTCCTAGATAGTTTATTTTTCTTGAGGCTATTGTGAATGGGCATGTATCCATGATCTCCTTTTCTGTATGTTTGTTGGTGGCGTATTAAAAAAAAGCTATTGATTAAGCAAGTTGATTCGGCTTCCTGCCACATTACTGAATTTGATTACCATTTATTTTTTGGTAGAATTTTTAGAATCTCTAATATATAGTATCACGTTGTCTGTAAATAATGATAGCTTGACTTTTTCTTTGCTTACTTGTATTCCCCTAATTTCCTTCTCTTGCCTCATTCTTTTAGCTAGTAGTTCAAGCACAATATTTAAAAGGAGTGGAGATTGTAGACATTCCTGACTAATTTCTGAGTGAGATTACTGAAGCTTGTCTCCATTGAGGTTGATGATGTTGCCTGTAGGGTTTTTTGTTTGTTTGTTTCTTGTCTTTGTTTTTGTTTTTTGAGACAGGGTTTCTCTGTGTAGTTTTGGTGCCTGTCCTGGATCTCGCTCTGTAGACCAGGCTGGCCCTGAACTCACAGAGATCCACCTGGCTCTGCCTCCTGAGTGCTGGGATTAAAGGTGTGCACCATTGCTACCTGGCTGCCTGTTGGTTTTCTCACACATATCTCTTATTATGTTGAGGTATGTTCCCTCTAGCCCTCCAATTCTTTAGGACCTTGATATTGAAAGCATAGTAGATTTTATTAAAGGCATTCTATACATCTATGGAGATAATCATGTGATTTTTCCTCTGTAAGTCCATTATGTGACTTACTACATTTATTGACTTGAGACATATATTGAACCATTCCTACATTTCAAGAATAAAGCAAACTTGGTCATGATTGATGGTCTGTTTGTTATATTCTGTTTGCAAGTGTTTTGCTGACTATTTTTTAGTCTATGTTCATCAAGAATCAATATGACGTCTTTACCTGGTTTTTTGTATTAGAGTGATACTGGCTTTGCATCAGTTTGGGAATTCTCATTCTGTTTCTTTTTTTTAATGGTTTAAGAAGGATCTGAAAGATTAAAAGTCTGGTAGAATTATGCTGTGGATCCATTTGGTCCTGGACTTTTTCAGCTAAAGACTTTTCATTACTATTTTAATCTCATTTGTTGTGATTCTATTTAGATTGTTGACTTCTTCGTGATTTGGCATAATCTGGAAAGCCATCTATTTTTTTAACTTTTCCAGATTAATGAAATGCTGATTGTAAAAATTTCCCTCATATTTTTGGTTGTGAGCCTAGCCTTTAACAGCTGAGCTATCCCTCATATGTCTTGGTCCTGGAGGACACGGGAAGGGAGGGGAGGGGCTGGGGAGAAGGTGGAGGTGGGGGCGGGAGGGGGGAGGACAGGGGAACCCATGGCTGATGTATAAAATTAAAACACATAATAATAAAAAAATTTCCCTCATAATAGTATCAATTTCTTAAGTACATGTTATAATGTTTCCCTGTTCATTCCTGATTCTGCTAATTTAGTTCTTCTGTTTGTTTATTTTGGTTAGTTGGGCCAAGAATCTGTCAATCTTTTTATCTTCTCAGAGAACCAGCTCTTTGATTCACATATTCTTTGTGTTGTTTTGTTTGTTTGATTGTTTTTTATTGATTTCTATTCTGATTCTTTATTTATTGCCCTTGACTGGTTTTGGATTTGGTTTTGTTTGGGTTTTTCTTTTCAAAGCTTTGGTTGTATCATTAAGCCATTTATTTGTGTTCTTCCTAATTTTTAATGTACATGCAGAGAGCTCTAAATTTTCTCATAAAATTGATTTCAATGTGTCCAGAGGTTTGCCTGTGCTGTGTTTTCATTTTCATTTAGTCCCAGGAAGTTTTTTACTTAATTCTTAATTTCTTCATTGACTCATTTATCATTCAGTAATGAGTTGTTTAATCACTATGAATTTGTGTATTTACTAGAGATATTTTGCTATCAATTTTATTTTATTGTATTATGGTCATCTAAGATACAATAAATGATTTCAATGTCTTTGAGTTTATAAAGATTAGTTTTGTGTGGTGGATGTGCTCTATTTTGGAAAAGTTTCCAGGTGCCACTGAGTAGAATGTGTATTCTTTGGTATTTGGGTAGAATATTCTGTAAATATCTGTTAAGGATATTTGATTTATGATGTCAACTCATTCTAATGCTTCTCTATTTTTTGTTCAGTTGACCTGTCTATTTGAGAAAGTGGGGATGCCCTAGACTTTGTGGAATATATGTTAAGGATAGTAATATCTTCTGGTTAACTGTTGCCTTTATTAGAATGAAGTGTTCTTCTTCATCTCTTCTGATTAGTTTTAGTTTGAAGTCTATTTTGTCAGATATAAGTTTAAGCAATGCCTGTTTCCTTCTGGGTCCAATTGCCTGGAGGAATTTTGTCCATCATTTTACTCTAAGCTGGTGGCTATCTTTAAAAATGAGATGTGTATCTTGGCAATCAGAGATATGTAGACTTTGTTTCTTGATCCAACAGGTCAGTCTGTGTATTTTAATTGGAGAATTGAAGCTATTGGTATTTGATGTTATTGGTTTTTATTGAAAATAGATTTTTCATTCAATATATTCTGATTATGTTTTTGCCTCCCCCAACTCCTCCTAAGGTTCTCCCCACTTTCCCACCCATCCAAATCCACACCCTTTCTTTCTCTTTTATTAGAAAACAAGCAGGCATCTGAAATAATAATATAAGATAAATAACAGAATAGGACAAAACTAACAGAAAAAAAGAGCCAAAAACAAAGCACAAGAAACACTTACAGACATAGAAACACACACATTCACTCACAAATAAAACCCATAAAAACTAAATTAGAAACCTAAACATATATATGTATGTTTGTGTGTGTGTATACATATATATGTATATGTGTGTATAAATGGGTGTAGACATGGAGCTAGATAGGGAGAGAAATCTTTAAGGGGGAAAATGCCCAGGCAAAGCATTACAAAACAAAACAAAATCCCCAAAAATATCACTGAATTTATTTTGTGTTGGCCATACTACTGCTGGGTGTAAAATCTGTCCTTAAGTGTGGTTTATATACCCAATGAGAATCCATTGGGAAAAAACTGATTTTTCCTTTGTAAGTGGTTATCAACTGGAGATGGCTTTTGTATTAGGGAATGAGGCTTGTGTCTACTTTGCCTTTCAATGCTGAGACCTTATCTGACTTAGACACATGGAGGTCCTGTGAATGTTGCCAGTCTCTGTTGAATTCACATGTGTGTCATGCCTGATGTACCTAGAAGTCCTTGTTTCCTTGGTACCCTACATCCAGTCTAGCTCCTATAATCTTTCTGCCTCCTTTTCCTGAACCCTGTGGGAAGAAATTGGATGGAGACATCCAATTTATGACTGAGTGTTCAAAGGTCTCCATTCTCTGCACATTTTCCAGTTGTAGGTAATTGTACTTGTTCCCATCTCCTATGGGAGGAAGCTTTGTGATGATGGGTGATCAAGACACTGATCTAAGAGTACAGCAGAATGTCATTTGGAGTCATTTTAGTATACCTGGTGGTCTAATAAATAATTGAATGGCCGATAGCAAGGCAGGAGAAAGGATAGGTGGGGCTGGCAGACAGACAGACTATATAGAAGGAGAAATCTGGGGAAAAAGAAGTAGCCAGAGAAGGAGGACTCCTCTAGGGGCTAGCCACCCAGCTACACAGCCAGCCACTGAGTAAAAGTGATATTTACAGAAGAGAATGGGAAAATCCCAGAGGCAAAAGTTAGATGGAATAATTTAAGTTAAGAGAAGCTGGCTAGAAACAAGTCAAGCTAAGGCTGGGCATTTATAATTAAGAATAAGCCTCTGTGTGTGACTTATTTGGGAGCTGTGTGGTGGGCCCCTGAAAGAGTGAAAAAGACCAACAAGAAAACTGCAAACCCATAAAAGGGAGTCGTTTTATTGCTATGTTCTTTTAGTAGGTGATATTTTGTTTGTGCTCTCATGAATAAAGCTTGCCTGGATATCACAGTGCAGAGCTAGCCACTAGATGCCAGGCAGTGGTGGCACACACCTTTAATCCCAGCACTTGGGAAGAGGAAAAAGAAAGTAATATGGCTGGGCAGAGAGAAGAAGTGATAAGGCAAGGTGGAGACAGGAGCTTGGCCCTTTGCAGCTGAGGATTTGCTAGAGGTAAGAGGTAGAGGCTTTGCTTCTCTGATCTTTCAGCATTTACCCTGGTATCTGACTCCAGGTTTTTATTAAGACCAATTAGGACTCATACAAAAGTTTGGTTTTTGCTTAGGATCTTGGGCTATCAATCTCAGGTTCTTGGCCACCCAAGCAGTACTGGATATGGTTTCTATGTCATGGAGTTGGCCTTACTTCTAATCAGATAGTGGTTGGTTACTCTCACAACTTTTGGGCCACTATTGCACCACTATATCTTATAGGCAGATCACCATTGTAGATCACAGAGTTTGTAGCTGGATTGGTGTTTAGCTTTCTCTTCTGCTAATGTGCAATAACACGAACACTAGTCAGTAGGGGTGAAGGCTCTAGGTAGGTGCCAGCTCAATGTCTTCTAGGTTGAGTCTAGCGATTGGAAATGGCTTGGGTGAAATGAAGTAAGATAAACAGAGGGTACAGGGCTGGTATACAGGATGTGATTCTTGTTCCATGTCTGGAGTGTGGGGGCAGATCTGGATGGGTGGAAAGTTTGGATATGGTGTGGTATATATACTCCTGTGGGTTCATGGGGATACCTATGGAGGATCCTGGCCCAAGCCCCTTTTATAGTGTAGGCAGGGAAGGCCAGGCTGGGCTGGTGCACTGGTTGTGGGACCTAGTCTAGATCTGGTAGGTTGTGGAGAAGGAATAGGGGGTCAGTGGTATTTACCAGGCTAGACAATGAAGTAAAGACACTGAAAGTCTGGGTACATAGTGAGGTGATATAGGTGGTACAGAAGGGACCTGTGGATAATTACAGGTAGAGCAAGTCCTAGAAGAAGCCTAGAGCTTGGCTGAAATACAGGTGGGTTGTGTTCCAATTGGGCTTCTGGGTTAGGGGTGAGGGCATATGTCCACTTCTCCATTCAGCTCTTACAACCCCATCAGAGTACAGGCTCTGTGCATGCTGCCTCAGTCTCTGTGCATGCTGCCTCAGTCTCTGTGAGTTCACATGTGCACCAGCCCTGTTATGTCTAGAAGACCTTGAATCTTTAGGATGTTCCATCACCTCCAGATCTTACACTCTTGAGCCCTAAGGGGAGGGAGGGATTTGATGGAGACATCCCTTTTAGTACAAGGACAAGTGTTTCAAGGTCTCTCACTCTCTGCACTGTCTAGCTGTGGGTCTCTGTATTTGTTCCCATCTGCTGCAGGAGGAAGCTTCTCTGATGTGTCTTTGAGCGAGACACAGACCTATGAGTATAGCAGAATGTCATTAGGAGTCATTTTGTTGCTATGTTCTTTTAGTAGAATAATAGTATTTGGTTTTCATCTAGGTCTCTGGACTATCTAACCTCAGGTTATTGGTCATTCAAACAGCATTGGATGCTATCTCATGTTGTGAGCCTTAACTCAAACCAGACATTGGTTGTTTACTCCCAAAAGCTTTATGCCACTATTGTACCAGCATGTCTTGAAAGCAGGCTACAATGATATATTGGAAGAGTTTGCAGCTGGGTTGGTATTTACCTTTTTCCCCTAATAACATGCACAATACCCTCCAGTCACATGAATAATTAGTCCACAGAGGTGAAATCTCTAGATAAGCACCACCCTGACTCCCTCAGCAATATCAGTTTGTGGAGAGCAGTGAATAGCCTTGACAATAGCTTAGGTTGTTTGGGGATTGTGATGGGACCCCCTCCCATGGCCAACAACTCAATTAGATGTAACCCATCCTGGTATGGACATTGCATTTGATGACAAGAAATGTCCATTTGGGGCTCTGTATCACCATCATTTGGCAATTTCTTTTAGAACACCTTCATATATGTGTATATTATAGGAAGCTTCTACTATATTAAGTTTATGATTCTTCACCATTTTAGACATCCCTCCTCATATTCCCTGCCACATCCCCTCTCTCCTCCACTGTCACTGTTTGAGTATCCCATTCCAGTTCATCCCATCCATCCATAACCATATATTCTATTTCCCCTTTCTAGGGAGATCCATCCCTCCCTCAATCCAATACCTTACTTTCTACATAACCATTGTGGTTATATTATTGTAGCTTGCTTATCAAAGATTTATTAGCTAACATCCACATATAATCAAATACATACCATATTTGTCTTTCTGGGTCTGAGTTACCTCACTCAGAATGATTTTTTTCTAGTTCCATCTATTTATGTGAAAATTTCATGATTTCATTTTTTTTAGTGGATGATGGAATCATTGTATAAATGTAGCACATTTTTAGCCATTCATGTGTTGTAGGGTGTTTCCAATTTCTGGCTATTGTGAATAGAGCAGCAATGAACATGGTTGAACAAGTGTCTCTGTGATGTGGTAGGATGAAGCATACTTTTGGTAAAGCTTGATCTTGAAGTAGATTGATCCCCAGCTTGCTGAGGACCTGCCACACTGATTTCCATATAGGCTTACAAATTTGCAGTTCCACCAGCAATAGATGAGTGTTCCCCTTACTCCACATCCTTACTAGTGTGAGCTGTCTTTTTTTTTTTTTTTTTTAAATCTGGGTCATTCTGACTGGTGTAAGATGAAATCTCAAAGTAGTTTTGATTTGCATTTCCCTGATGACTAAGGATGTTGAACATTTCTCTGTCTCTCATACATTTGAATTTCCTATTTTGAGAATTCCCTGGTTAGATCTATGCTATATTTTTAAAATTTGATTATTTGTTTTCTTGATGCACAGTTTTTTCAGTTCTTTATATATTTTGGATATTAGCCTTCTATTGGACATGTAGCTGGTAAAAATCTTTTCTCATTCTGTATACTTCCACTTTGTCCAAATGATGGTGTCCATTAACATGCAGATGTTTTTCAGTTTCATATCTCATTTATTAATTGTGGATCTTAGTGCCTGCACTATCAGTGTTCTGGTCAGAAGGTCTTTTTCCTATATCAGTGAGTTCTAGACGATTCTCCACTTTGTCTTCTATCAGATTCAGTGTATCTGCTTTCACATTGAGGTCTTTGATCTACTTTGAGTTTTGTGCAAGGTGATAAATATGGATCTGTTTGCATTCTTCTGCATGCAGCCATGTAGTTTGACCAACACCATTTGTTGAAATTCCTGTATTTTATCCAGTGTGTATATCTGGCTTCTTTCTCAAAATCAGGTGTCCATAGGTGCATGGACTTTTTTCTGGGCCTTCAATTCTATTCTATCGATCAATGTATCTGTTTATGCCAGCACCATGCTGCTTTCATTGCTAGAGCTCTGTAGTACAACTTGAAATCAGTGATGGTGTTACCTCCAGAAATTCTTTTATTCAGGATTGTTTTAGGTATACTGTTGTGTGTGTGTGTGTGTGTGTGTGTGTGTGTGTGTGTTTCTGTAAGAAGCTGAAAATTGTCCTTTCTGTTTCTGTGAAGAGTTGTGTTGAAATTTTAATGGGGTTGCATTGAATCTATAGATTGTTTTTTGTTAGGATGACCCTTTTCACTACATTAATCCTACCAATCCATGAGCATAAGATATCATTTCATCTTCTGATATCTTCTTTAATTTTTTTCAATGTTTCATAATTTTTATCATCCAAGTCTTTCATTTATTTGGGTAGAGTTACCCCAAGCTACTTACATCTTATATATATATATATATATATATATATATATATATATATATATATATACACATATATATACACATACATATATATACATACATATATATGTATATATATGTATATATACATATGTATATATACACATATATATTCATCAGTTTGCATATATTAAAAGTATCTTGAATCTATGGGATGAAATCAACCTGGATTTCTTTAGTGTATTCTTTTTTAATTTTTAAACTCATTTTAATCAAAATATAATTAAACCATTTCTTGAATGTGATTCACAAAGAATTTGTTGAGAATTTTTGCTTCTATGTTTATAAGGCCAATTATTCTGTTGTTTTCTTTGTTATTTGTGGGTATTGGGGAACACAGCTTTTTAAAATGAGTTTGATAGTGTCGCTTCCCTTCCTAGTTTGTGGAAGAATTGAATGAATGTTGGTGTCAGTGATCCCTCACAAACTTGGTGGGATTCAACAGTGAATCCATCTGACCCTTAGTGTTTGCTTCAGTGAAATGATTATATTACACCTTTTATCTTCCTTTTTATGGGGCTGTTTGAGTACTTCCTCTTCACTCAGTTTTTATATGTTATATGTGTCTAAGGACTTATCCATTTTAACTAGATTTCTTTGTGTTTTTTAATAAGAGTTAGAAAAATATTCACTAATCACCATCTGGCTCTCATTGGAATCTGATGCATTGTCCTGTTTTTCATCTCTAATTTTATTTTTTTGGGGAGGCACAACTTCTCTCTATTTTTTTTGAATTTTTTAATGTCTTTAATTTACTAAACTTGGATACATAAGGCCCTTTTCTTGCAAATATTTCCTCCATTCCCGGCTATTCTTTCCATTTTCAGGCCACCAGCATCCTGTTAGTCCTCTTTGTTCATCCAGACAGTTTCACATCTACTTTCATGTCATCTGTATTTATATGGTTTTATGTATCTATATAAAATCTAGGTCTTACCAATGAAAAACATATATTGGTTTTTCTAAGACTGACTTAATTCACTTAATATTATTAAATTACACCAGTTACACCCATTTTCCCATAAAGGCCCAAGTTTTTATTCTGTATAGCTGAATAAAATGCCATGGTACATATGTGTCCCATTTTCTTTATTCATAGCTCTGTTGAAGGACACCGAGGTTAGTTTCATAACTTAGCTTCTGTAACTAGTACTGAATATAGCTTATGAAAGAGGTGTGCTTCTCCTGAAGGTAATATTTCAAAGGTGCTTCTCTTTTATAGCTTAGCATATGGATGTTGCCTCCACTTTTGCTCTTGCTGCCAAGGAACTAAATTCCTGAGGTTGTGTTTGGTTTGCCTCTCAGGGCCCTCTTTCGCCATGCTTTCACCTCTTTGTGTACCAGTGGAACTCTTCCTCTATTCTCTTTAGAGATACAAGCTCTGGGTGCATTTTAAATGATCTTTGCTTGATTGAGATGAATATTACTTTCAAATTGTAATTTTGTGTTTCAAGTTCTCTATTTCGTTCTGTCTGTCTCTGTCTGTCTGTCTGTCTGTCTGTCTCTCTCTCTCTCTCTAACTTCTCACTGTGTAGTTTTGACTAGCCTGGAACTTGTTGTGTATATGAGGCTCACCTTGAGCTCACAGAGATCTTCTGCCTTTGCTTCCTAGATGCTGGGATTAAAGGCTTGCACCACTATGCCTAGTTCTCAATTTTTAAAAGAAAATGATATTTATAATGCTTTAAGAACAATTCTTGGCTCTAATTTAAATATGCATATCTGTCTCAAAATTTTCTGATGTTACCTCCCTCCATCTCACCTCTGAGATTCAGAAATAAATAGGCTTTTAAGTTTTTCCAAATTTTGTTTTGACTTGACCTACTACTGTAAGCTTAAAAGTGTATTCTATATGTTATCAACTTAAAGTCTATTATCTTGTGTCTTTTTTTCTTTTGAAAAAATAGTATAGTCCAGTTAAGATATTTCTTTTTTTTAATAATTTTTATTAAGTGATGTTCTATTCATTTTACATCCTCAGATGTTGGTCCACAGTTCATGTGTCTCCACTAGTTTGACTAAATGTTTTTGTACTTTTCTAATTGTGGTCTACATATCTCTTTTTCATAGAATCCCTTCTCTCTCATGTCAATTGGACTCCTGGAGCTCTGCCTGGGAGCTGGGAGTGGATCTCTGCATCTGCTTCCATCAGTCACTAGATAAGGACTCTATGATGACATTTAGGGTATTCAGCCATCTGATCACCAGAGTATGCCAGCTCAGGCACCATATCAACTATTGCCAGTAGTCTATGGTGGAGTCATCCTTGTAGATTTCTGGGAACCTCCTTAGCACTCTGTTTCTCCCTATTCCCATGGTGTCTTCATTTATCATGGTATCTCTTTCCTTGCTCTCCCACTCTGTTACCATTCCAGCTCAAACCTCCCACTCCCCTAAGCTCTCATCTTCCATCCCTTGCCCTCCATTACCCCACCCCACCTCCAGTTTGCTCATGTAGATCTCATCCATTTCTCCATGACTGGGCAATCCATGCCTCCTTCCTAGGGTCCTCCTTACTAGCTAGCCTCCATGGAGCTGTGGGTTGCAGTCTGGTTATCCTTTGCTTTATATCTAGTATCCACTTATGAGTGAGTACATATCATGTTTGTCCTTCTAAATCTGGGTTACTTCATTCAGGATGATATTTTCTAGTTTCATACATTTGCCTGCAAACCTCATGATGTCATTGTTTTTCTCTGCTGAGTAGTACTCCATTATGTATATGTATTATATTTTCTTCATCCATTCTTCAGTTGAGGGGCATCTAAGTTGTTTCCAAGTTCTGGCTATTACAAATAATGCTGCTATGAACATAGCTGAGCATGTGTCCTTGTGGTATGATTGAGTATTCCTTGGGTATATATCTAAGAGTTGTATAGCTGGATCTTGAGAAAGAGTGATTCTCAATTTTCTAAGAAACTGCCATACTGATTTCCAAAGTGGCTGTAGAAGTTTGCATTCCCACCAACAGTGGAGGAGTGTTCCCCTTCCTCCACTTCCTCTCAAACATAAGCTGTCTTCAGTGTTTTTGATCTTAGCCATTCTGACAGGTGTAAGATGGTATCTCAGAGTTGTTTTGATTTGCATTTCCCTGATGACTAAGGATGTTGAGCAATTCCTTAAATGTCTTTTAGCCATTTGAGATTCTTCTGTTAAGAATTCTCTGTTTAGCTCTATAGCCCATTTTTTAATTGGACTGTTATGTATTTTGATGTCTAGTTTCTTGAGTTCTTTATATATTCTGGAAATCAGCCCTCTGTCAGATGTAGGGTGGGTGAAGCTCTTTTCCCATTCTGTAGGTTGTCATTTTGTTCTATTGGCCATGTCCTTTGACCTACAAAAGCTTCTCAGTTTCAAGAGGTCCCATTTATTAATTGTTTCTCTCAGTGTCTGTGCTACTGGGGTTATATTTAGGAAGTGATCTCCTGTGCCAATGCATTCAAGACTACTTCCTTCTTTCTTTTCTATCAGGTTCAGAGTAACTGGATTTATGCTGAGGTTTTTGATCTACTTGGACTTGAGTTTTGTGCATGTTGACAGATATGGATCTATTTGCAATCTTCTACATGTTGACATCTAGTTATGCCAGCACCATTTGTTGAAGATGCTTTCTTTTTTCCATTGCACAGTTTTGGCTTCTTTGTCAAAAGTTAGGTATTCATACATGTGTGGGTTAAGGTCAGGGTCTTCAATTCGATTCCATTGGTCCACATGTTGGTTTTTGTGCAAAAACCAAGCTGTTTTTATTACTATGGCTCTTTAGTAGAGCTTGAAGTCAGGGAATGTGATGCCTCGAGAGGTTGCTTTATTGTACAAGATTTTTTTAGCTATCCTGGGTTTTTTGTTTTTCCATATGAAGTTGAGTATTGTTCTTTCCAGGTCTGTGAAGAATTGTGTTGGTATTTTGATGGGGATTGCCTTGAATCTGTAGATTGCTTTTGGTAAGATTGTCATTTTTACTATGTTAATCCTTATCCATGAGCATGAGAGATCTTTGTATTTCCTGATATCTTCTTCAATTTCTTTCTTCAGAGACTTAAAATTCTTGTCATACAGGTCCTTCACTTGCTTAGTTAGAGTTACCCCAAGATATTTTATATTATTTGTGGCTATTGCAAAGGGTGATGCTTGTCTGAGTTCTTTCTCAGCCCTTTTATCACTTGTATATAGGAGGGCTACTGTTTTTTTTTTTTTAAGTTAATCTTGTATCCTGCCACATTACTGATGGAGTTTATGAGCTGTAGGAGTTCCCTGGTAGAATTTTTGGGGTTACTTATGTACACTATCATATCATCTGCAAATAGTGAAAGTTTGACTTCTTCCTTTTCAGTTTGTACCCCTTTGATCTCCTTTTGTTGTCTTATTGCTCTAGCTAGAACTTCAAGTACTATATAGAATAAATATGGGGAGAGTGGCCTTGTCTTGTTCCTGATTTTAGTGGAATCACTTTGAGTTTCTCTCCATTTAATTTGATGTTAACTGTTGGCTTGCTGTAAATTGCCTTTATTATGTTTAGGCATGTTCCTTGTATTCCTGATCTCTCTAGGATCTTTATCATGAAGGGGTGTTGGATTTTGTCAAAGGCTTTTTCAGCATATAATGAGATGATCATGTGGTTTTTTTTCTTTCAGTTTGTTTATATGGTGTATTACATTGACAGATTTTTTGTATGTTGAACCATCTTTGCACTCATCCCTGTGATGAAGCCTACTTGATCATGGTGGATAATTTTTTTGTTGTGTCCTTAGATTCAGTTTGCCAATATTTTTTTAAATTTTTTAAAAATATATTTATTAATTTTTTTTATTTTACATACCAATCCCAGTTCCCCCTCCCTCCCCTTCTCCTGCCTCCTCACCTCCCTCCCACTCTACCCCCATCCACTCCTCAGAGTGAGTAAGGCCTCCCATGGTAGTCAACAAAGTCTGGCTACCAAGTTAAAGGAGAGCCTAGCCCCTCCCCATTGTATCAAGGCTGAGCAAGGTATCTCACCACAGGGAATGGGTTCCAAAAAGTCAGTTCATGTACCTGGGATAAATCCTGGTCCTGCTTCCAGGGACCCCACAAACAGATCAAGCCACACAATTGTCACCCACATTCAGTGGGTCTAGTTCAGTCCCATGCAGGTTCCCAAGCTGTCAGTCAGGAGTTAGTGAGCTCCAACTAGTACTAGTTAGCTATCTCTGTGGGTTTCCCAATCATGATCTTGACCCCCCTGTCCTTCTCCTCCTCCTCCTCCTCCTCCTCCTCCTCCTCCTCTTCCTCCTCCCTTCTCCTTCTTCTTCTTTTGAATGTCAAATGCAGTTTATTGAAGGAGGTAGGTCTTAAATACAGGCTTACAGCACAATGGAAGAACTCTGGAGGGCAGAAGTTCACTTCTGATTTTTTTTTTTGAGCTGAGGATTGAACCCCAGGCCTTGTGCTTGCTATCAAGCACTCTACCACTGAGCTAAATCCCCAATCCCGCTTCCAATGTTTTACAATCTTGCATCTAAGCTGTTAATACCCAATATGCTGGATACACAGACAAAGAGCTTCCCTTAAGCATTCAGGAAGGTGGAATCTAGCAGGGAATTAGCATAGGGATGATATCATGGTCAAGGTCAGCAAGCAATGCAACAGTTACCCCAAATGGGAGCCAGGTCCCATAGGTTCCCTCCTATTATTAAAAAAATGAGGTTCTGACTTAGGTTGTGTGGGATGTCAGCAGGTCACCTTACCCATCATGGAGACATCTGTCCAGGCCACACAGCCATTCTATCTTAGGTTGGTGAGTGCCCCCCAGGAATTACCCATCTCTGAATACTCATTATCATACAGGCTCAATTGTGTGAGAGCTGCAGAGTTAACTGTTGCCAAAGATCTCTAAGTGGCGCTGGGCTTGCAATCTGTGTGTTCGACACAGAAAATACCAACAGAAGTCTTAACCCACCCATAGCTGGTAGGCTAAAGGCAACTGAGCCATTCCCTTCCTTAATGAGCTTTACTGCAAATTGGAGTCCTTGTAAGATGGTATCCCAAGAGCAAATGGAACTTGAGTTTGTAAATTTATAACTTTCAAAGCCAATTGAAATGTATATAACTATTGACCTAAATTTGTCATGCCCAATAGAATGAAAGATTAATTAACTGTGGTAGCTACTTTTGCTGCCAGGGTATCCACTGTGCTAGCTGTAGTAACCAATTATGAAATGGCAAGCCCAGAAATAATAGTAGCAGTGGTCATCACTGTTATAACAGCAACAATGGCAGCAGTGATGTCAAATTCTCTTCTGGAGCGTGTGGGTATCCATTGGCATGGACACAACTCCAGGAACATGAACTGCCAAGGCCCATTATTCTTGATCCCAGCACGACTTCAGCTAGCAGCTCTGCAAAAGAACAACTAAGAACCATAAAGGAAAAACAGGTAGCTCACAAGGAGCATAATTAATGGTCTCATAATGGATACATTCAGACTCACAAAATTTAAGGTATCTTTAAAACAGGCTAAATGAATTTCAGGAGGCAAAAAAATGTTGCACAGAGCCACTCCTGAGAAGTAGGTACTGCCCCAGCTTGAATGGATTGTGAGAATGAAAATGCTTAGCTGGCATGCTACTGTTAATAAATGGAGGTCAGTGATCTTCAGTGTTATCCTTAATCTCCTAGATGTCTGGGTGACACATTCTCAAACATACTTGAAAAAGCAGTTACCATATATTACCTTCTGGAGAATCCAACCACATGGCTGCAGTTCCTAGGCTTATGTTAATGCTTGCCAAAGCTGGCCCTATTGGGCTTTCAATCCCCATTGGCATCAGAAGAGGAGAGTTTTTCACAAAGGCCCAATAGGTCTCTGCCATGTTGGGGTTCAGCTGCAGCCACAGGGTGCACTCAGCACTCAGAGTCCCAATGAGGAATTTCATTGTCCTTAATAGTGTAATGTTTCATTGAGGGTTGCTCAGTAATTGAGTAATACCAAATCTTATTATAAGCAACAGTCATCCTAGGGTCCTCCATGCCATATATATAGCTTTATGGTTCTGTGGGTTGCAGTCTGATTGTTCTTTGCTTTATATCTAGAATCCACTTATGAGTGAGTATATACCATGTTTGTCCTTCTGGGTTTGGATTACCTCACTCAGGATGATTTTTTCTAGTTCCATCCATCTGCCTGCAAATTTCATACTGTCATTGTTTTTCTCTGCTGAGTAGTATTCCATTTTGTATATGTACCACATTTTCTTAATCCATTCTTCAGTTGATGGGCATCTAGGGTGTTTCCAGGTTTTGCAGTTTGCCAATATTTTATTGAGTATTTTTGCATCAATGTTTATGAGGGTGATTGGTCTGTAATTCCCTTTCTATGTTATATCTTTGTGTGGTTTGGGTATCAGGGTAACTGTAGCCTAATAAAAAGAGTTTGTTAATGTTCATTCTGTTTCTATTGTGTGAAACAATTTGAAGAGTATCAGAATGTCTAGAAAAGTAACTTTTAACACTGGAAAAAATGTCATCCAGCAAAAAATGAAGTTTACTTAAAAGAAAATATGAAATGTGGTATGTAGATGGCTCTGTGAGTAAAGTTTTTGTCTTACAAGCCTGAGAACCAGAATTCAGATAACTCAAAACCCACAAAAAACTGGGTACAGTAGCATTTGTCTATAATCCCACTGATACTATGAGGAAATGAGAAGCAGAGATAAGATAATCTCCAGAAGTCCATGGGCTGCTAGCCTGGTGCATGCAGGAGTAGAAAATAAAAATATTATTTTTCAACAAAATGGAAAGGGAGGACTGACATTTCCTTGAACCTCTTCATGTATGTCATGGCTTAAACACCCACAGGACTTTGCAACCCGCTACAAAGATGTTTGAACATCCATGTTCATTGATGCTCTATTCACAATATCTAAGAAATTGAATCAACCTAGATGTTCATAAACTGATGACTGAGTAATGAAAATGGGGTACATATACACAATGGAATATTACTCAATTGTAAAGAAAAACTAAATCATGAAATTTTCAAGTAAATGGATAAAAGCAGAAAAATTGCACTGAGTGATACCACCCAGGCCCAGAAAGACAAACGCCATATGTTCTTTCACATATGAAAGTACTAGCTTTGGTGATTCATTTGTGTGTTTGACATGGAGTACATGTGGAAACTAGAAATGGACTGCTGGTGGCAGGGCTGGGGTGCATTTAAGCAGGATGAAGGTAGAATATAGATGAAATGTAAGTAGAGAGTAAGAATACTAAGAGGCAGAAGAAATCAAGCAGGTAAAGAATGAGGGGGAATGGGGAAATGAGAGACCAAGAGAAGGCTTATAAAGTGGGACACTGATGCAATGGGCCAGGCGAAATGTCTTAGGGAAAGAATAAGGTACACTCATGACACAGAACAAAGTAGATGCCACTGCTAATCCAGCTGTCATTGTCCTGCCATTCTGCCCAAGGTTGATGGGAACCAACTGCAAGCCATGCTTCTCCACCACTTGCTCCTGCTCTGACCACCCAAGAGAGAGAGCCCATGATCCCTCTTTTCAGTTCTTATCTGGTCACATACTCTGAAAAGACCATGCTCATAGGGCAAGTCACCTCAATACCATTGGCTAAATGGATTGAATATATGAAGAATGTACTTGGAAACCTATGATCTTGCAATCCAAGCTTAAAAAATTATCCGTGTATGGTGGTGCACATCTTTAATCCCAGTATTTGGGAGACAGAGATAGGCAGATTTCTGTGAATTCAAGGCCAGTGTGGTTTACATAAAAAGTTACAACCCATACTGAGCCACACAGTGTGATTCTATTTCATAAATATATATGAGAAAAAGCAATAGTAGAGTATATATGATATGAAAAAAGGGGAGGAAATACTGGGAGCTGTAAGTTTAAATGAAGTATAGGAGTATAGGGCAAAGGATTGGTAGGAGTTTGTTTTTTAAGGCTGTATAAGTCTTATGATGTTCAACTAGTTTGTAAGCTACTTAAAAATATTTTAAAGTAATTTGAAGAGAAGTACCTTATATTAGTTAACAATGCTGGTCCTGGGAAACATGGGTTATTAAATGAAAATCTCAGTGACAAACTCAGACTACCTCCCTATCCTACTTAACTGGTTAGAGAAGACCAAGTCACCTAAAACAATAAAGTTAATTGTCATTGCTCTTGTTTGTCCAAAACAACTAAACGGTAAGACACTATGGTTCTAGACATCACAGATTTTGGTTGAAAACCACAGAGATATCAAGCATGAAGTGACCAGAAAAAAAACTCCTTGATGAATAGCTTTTTTAGTACTAGAAGTTGCTATTCAGGTTGCTGAGGAAGAAAAGACATCAATGAACTTGTCTAGTACTAGACCCTACATGCCACAATACCAATCTGCTAGGCAAGATGCATCCGATGATACAATAGGAGCAACACTATTTATGGGAGTAACCAGCCATTTTCTTGATTAGATTTGAGTCCTGTTCTGTGTGAGAGATTTTATGCCTGGTACTGTTAAGTATGGCCGAAAGTCATGACTAGGAAAGTCATAGGTCCCTAAGGAAGAATCTATTGATGCTTTCCCCCCTAAATTGTCATGTTGTCAAACTTCCTTCTAAATGTTTATAACCATAGATTTCTGCTACTCACAACCTTGGTCAAAGAACTTTTTATTACAGTGAATAGAGGTTAATACAGAGAGGGATCACTGTTCAAAGTGCTGAAAGTAAACAATCTTGAGTGTTCACTCATAAGATCTGTATCAAGCACCCTTCAAACCAAAGTTTAAGGAAGAGGGGGAGAAAATGTGAGTGGAGAGGAGTGTTGAGAAATGTCGTCTGAATATAACATGGCTATTGAATACATAAAATCACTGCAAAAGTGATTGCCCACACAAGATTGGAGCAAAATCATGACAGTTAAAAATTCCAGGATGGATTGTAGATGGACTTCCAAGAGTCCACCTCAGCTGAGAAGATACTGGCAATTGATGGCTGCTGAGGGAGGTGGAATAATTTTTCTTTAGGAGTGTGGCCACTGGTAGATTTCCTGTGCCCTAGTGGATGACCCTACACCCATGCCCTCATGACATGGGTAGCAGTAATTGAACTACATGGGTTGTTACCTCCTGGGAAAGGGAAAGTTTGTTTCCTATAATGGAATATAACCACAGTCCAAAGTAGGCTCCCTGCCAACACAAAACAGACTCCAAGTCTTTATTGTACCTTTTGGGTTATTGGTATTTTTAAAATTTGATTTGTTTATTTATTTTGACTTTTTTGGGGTTTTGTTTTATGTTAAAAAAAAGGGAGAGAACATGAATTATGTGTAGGGAGGTGGGGAGGATCTGGAAAGTTAGCAGAGGAAAAGAATATGATCAAAATAGGTACATATAAATTTTTCAAATAGTAGCTTTAAATTTAAAAAAATAAAAATTAAATAAATGAACAAATATAAAATAAGGACATGAAGTTGGGAAGAAAATGTGATCGGGGAATCCTAAAGGAAGTCAGAAAAGGAGAATGAGGGTAGACATGATTTGTATACGTTGTACACACGTATGACATTTGATTTCATGTTGGATGTTGGCCTTTTTTATGTTCCTTGTGTCCCTACTCTCTCCATGACTTTTATCATGAAGGGGTGTGGGTATCAGCATCCAGTGAGATGATTATGTGTTTTTTTCTTTAAGTTTGTTTATATGGTGGATTATATTGACTTATTTTCATATGTTGAACCATCCCAACATCTCTGGGATGAAGCCTACTTGGTCATGGTGAATATTTTTGATGTGTTCTTGAATTACTTTATTAAGAATTTTTGCATCTATATTCCTAAAGGAAATTGGTCTGAAATTCTATTTCTTTGTTGAGTCTTTGTGTGGTTTGGGTATCAGGGTAACTGTGGCCTTATAAAATGAATTTGGGAGTGGATGGGGAATGAGATGGGAGAAGGTGGGGGAGCAGAATAAGGGGAGGGAGGCAGAACTGTTGTTGGCAGGGAAAATGAAAAAGATGTAATAAAAATGAAAAATAAAATAAATAATAAAATAAAATGAATTTGATATGTTCCTTCTGTCTCTATTTTATGGAATAATTTGAGAAGTATTGACACTACTTGAAAATATAGTAGAATTCCTCACTAAAACCACATAGTGCTGGGCTTTTTTGGGAGAGGGCGGTAAGAGACTTTAAAGGACTGCCTCTGTCTCCTCAGGGATGATGGGTCTATTAGAGGTGATAGGTCTGTTTAAGTTGTTTATTTGATCTCGATTTAACTTTGTTGAGTGGTATCTATCAAGAAAATGGTCCATTTCTTTTCGATTTTTCAATTTTGTGGAGTACAGGGTTTTTAATTAAGACTTAATGATTCTTTGAATTTCCTTGGTGTCTGTGGTTATGTCCTCTTTTTCTGATTTTGTTAATTTAGATTTTCTCCTTCCATCTTTTAGTTAGTTTGGATAAGGGTTGGTCTATCATGTTGATTTTCTTAAAAAACCAACTCTCTATTTCACTGATTCTTTGTATTATTCCCATTGTTTCTATTTTATTTAATTCAATAACTCAGTTTGATTAATTCCTACCATATACTCCTCTTTGGTGTTGAGGTAGTTTGAATGTATTTGGGTCCCATAATCTCATAGAGAGTGTCACTATTGGGAGGTGTAGCTTTGTTAGTGGGTATGGCCTTGTTGAAGGAAATGTGTTACTGTGGGGCAGGCTTTGAGGTACTTTTGATCAAGCTTCCCTCAGTGTGACTATAGGGTGACTTCCTGTTGCCTGCAAGATTTAGAAATCTCTGCAATCCCTGCAGCACCATATCTGCCTGCATGCCAACATGCTCCCTGCCATGATGACAATGGACAAAACCTCTGAAACTGTAAGCAAGACCCCTCAATTAAATGTTTTCCTCAAAAGAGTTGCTGTGGTCATGGTGCCTCTTCACAGCAATAGAAAACTCTAAGACAAAAGTTATTACCAGGGACTGGGATGTTGCTGTGAAAGGCTTTATTACATTTTTTTAGAGGAATTTGAACTTTGGTGGCTTAGGTTTGAAAAGCAGTGGAATGCTTTAATCACTACTTAATGAGCCATATTAGTAGGAGTATGGAAAACAGAGGTGCTAAGAGTTATTTGAACTATGGGGGGCTTACACAAGAGGTTTCAGAGAAGAAGAATTTTATTATGTTGCCTAGAGATTATTCTTGTGGTATTTTGTGAAGAAAGTGGCTGCCTTTTACCCTTGCCTAGAGAGTCTGCCTAAGGCTATAGTGAAGAATTTTCAATTAATTATATTGGCAGAGGGAATCTCAAAACAGTCTCTGTCGTGTGTTTGGTTTTTTTTTTTTTTTATCAGTAACTCTAATGAAGATTTATAATGAAAAGGAATAGGTTGAGCAGGGTAAATTAAAAAATGAAACTTTTGTGAAGAAAAGGAGCACCAGGAAGTGGAATGGAGATAAATCCTGTGTTCAAGGAGATAAAAGGATTAAAAAGTGAAATAAGGGAGTAGAAACCTTAGGGCATAATCCCACCCAGCTAAGTTTCCAACTTGTGGAAAGAAACTAAAGAAAAGATTAGAGTTGAGTGTGGTGGGGCACACCTTTAATCCCAGTACTGAGAAAGCAGAGGCTGGCAAATCTCTGAGATTGAGGCCAGCTTGGTCTAGAGATCAAGTTTCATGACAGCCAAGCTTAGGCGGTGAAGAACAGAAAGCTGGTGAATATGTAATTGAAAGAGGGGCAATGTTCTAGACACAGTAAACAGCAGAATTTGGCAGCTTTGGGCATGTTGTTCTGACTTTAGAATTAAGGATAAAAGAAAGGAGTCATGGAGTAAGGATGCTGAGGACAGACATGTGTCAGGGATGTTCCTGCATGGAGGCCTAGTAGAGAGGCCATTGCACGAAGCTGTGAAGTTGAAGCCTGGATTATCTTGGAGAACCTAAGATGTTAGAGATGCCAGAGTCATGGGATACCTGCCAAGGAGAGCTGCTAATGGCGAGTGTAACCAGCCCAAAAGGAAGAAGTGTGTTGCAGTCAACAAAGCTAAACAGAGTTGAAAAACTGAAGACTGTTTTGACATCAGACACAGAGTTGCAGTGTTTGGAGCTTTCCCAGCTGTTTTTCAGTCTTGCTTTGGTCCAGTATTTCCTCACTATACTCTCATCCCTACATTTTAGAATGGCAATATATATCCTGTGACATTATATGTTGAAAGTATGTGAATTTTTAAATTTTGCATTTATACAGAATTACAGCTAAGAGATTGCATGAATCTCAGAAAAGACTTTAAACTTTAAACGTTATTGAGACTGTGTTAGACTATGGGGTCTTTGTTATAAGCTTATGGGGACCAGGGTGTGGAATGTGGCAGTTTAAATATAACTGCCCCCCATAATCGCATAGAGAGTGGCACTTAGATGATGTGGCTTTATGGGATTGGGAATGTCCTTGTTGGAGGGTATGTGTCATGATAGGGGCAAACTTTAAGGTTTTCTATGTTCAGGACACCACTTAGTGAGTCAGTTGACTTTCTGTTGCCTGCAAGACATAGGTCCCTTACTATTTCTTTAGTACCATGTCTGCTTGAACGCCATCATACTCCTCATCCTGATGATAATGGAATGAACCTCTGAAACTGTAAATGAGCCCCCTCAACTAAATATTTTTCTTAAAAGAGTTTCAGTGGTCATGGTGTCTTCTCACAGCAATAAAACCCCTAACTAAGATAGGTGTATTTGCTTTTGTTTTTCTTCTAGAGCCTTCATGTGTGCTGTTAAGTTGCTAGAATGAGATCTCTCCAATTTCTTTATGTAGGCACTTAGCGCTATGAATTTTCCTCTTTTAAAAAAAGATTTATTTATTTATTTATTATGTATACAGTGTTCTGTCTGCACATATCCCTGCAGGCCAGAAGAGGGCACCAGATTTCATTACAGATAGTTATAAGCCACCATGTGGTTGTTGGGAATTGAACTCAGGACCTTTGGAAGAGCAAGCAGTACTCTTTACCTCTGAGCCATCTCTCCAGCCTGAATTTTCCTCTTGGTACCCACTTTCATTGTGACTTGTGAGTTTTGGTATATTGTGCAATCATTTTCATTGAATTCTAGGAAGGCTTTAATTTCTTTCTTTATTTAGGATTTTATCTAGTAGTCATTCAGTAGTTTTTCAGCTTCCATGAGTTTGTAGGATTTTTTTTTTGTTTCTATTATTGAAATCAAGATTTAATCTATGGTAGTCTGATAAGATACAGGGGGTCATTTCAATTTTATTGTATCTGTTGAAGTTGGTTTTGTGACCAAGTATATGGTAAATTTGGGAGAAAGTTCCATGAGGAGATGAGAGAAAGGTATATTTTTTTGTGTGTTTTGGGTGTAACATTCTGTAAGCACCTGTTAAGTCCACTGGTTTATTAGCTCCATTATATATCTGTTTAGTTTTTGTCTAGATGATTTGTCTATTGATGAGAGTGGGGTGTTGAAGCCCCCCACTATCACTGTGTGAAGGTCAATGTGTAGTTTAAGCTTTACTAGTATTTCTCTTACAAATGTGGGTGCCCTTGCATTCAGGGAATAGATGTTAAGGATTGTGATGTCATTTTGGTGGATTGTAGTTAGAGTTTTCCTGCCTGGCCCACAGTCGGTACAAATCTCTCTCACCCGCCAGGCCCACAGATGCTCAGAACCAACCAAGTAAACACACAGAAACTTACATTGTTTAGAAACTGTATGGCTGTGACAGGCTTCTTGTTAGCTACTTTTTCTATCTTAAATTAATCTGTTTCTATTTATCTATACTTTGTCACATGGCTCGTGGCTTACCGGTGCCTTACATCTTGTCATGGCGGCAGCTGGCGGTGTCTTTCCCCAGCCTTCTACTTCCCAGAATTCTCTTCTCTCTTGTCCCGCCTATACTTCCTGCCTGGCCACTGGCCAATCAGAACTTTATTTACACAGAGCGATATCCACAGCAGTGGATTTTTCCTTTAATGAGTATGAAGTGTCCTCCCTATCTCTTTGAACTAATTTTGGTTTGAAGTCTACTTTGTTAAATATTAGACTGGCTATACCAGCTTGCTTCTTAGGTATATTTACTTAGGAAATCTTTGTCCAAACCTTTAAGGTAATGTCTATGTTGTGGCAGTAATGTTAAGGTGATGTCTACAATATTTCAGTGTGTTTCTTGTATGCAGCATAAGGATGGATCTTATTTTGCATACATTTTGTTAGTCTGTGACCTTTTTTGGGTAATTGAGGCCATTGATATTGAGAGATATCAATCACCAGTATCAATCAATCAGGATTGTTAATTCCTGATGTTTTGTTGGAAGTGAGTGGTGGTGGTGGTGCTGCTGCTGGTGGTGGTGGTGGTGGGTGAGTGTGTGTTGTTTCCCTTCTTTTGGTTGTGAGATTATTTGTTTCCTGTGTTTTAGTGGGTGTAATTAACCTCCTTAGGATGTAATTTTTGTTCTAGTGTCTTCTGTTGGCCTGCATTTGTAAATAGATATTGTTTAAATTTGACTTTAATCATGGAATATCTTTTCTCTATCTACAATGATTGAATGTTTTGCTGGATGCAATGGATGGAACTAGAAAAATAAAACATCCTGAGTGAGGTAACCCAGACCCAGAAAGACAAACACAATATGTACTTACTCATAAGTGGATATTAAGGATATACAGGCTACAATCCACAACAACCCCAGAGAAGCTAGGTAACAAGGAGGACACTAAGAGGGACAGGTATGCATCCCCTTAGGAAGGGGTGTAGCATGAATCTTAAAAGTTCTTCTTATTAATAAAATGAAACCTGGGAGCCAAGTATTGGGGTGAATACTAGAAGATCAGAGAGACAGAACAAGCCACAGCCACCTCACCTTGCCAATTCTTCTACTGATCCTGTTTCCTTAGACTGGAAGTCTCTGGGTCCTCATCCAGAATGAATCTCAGCAGAACTGTTGCTGCTCAAAGCCTAAGAGCTTAACCAGCTAGTTCCTGGTCTTCATGCCTTATATACCTTTCTGCTTTCTGCCATCACTTCCTGGGACTAAAGGTGTAAGTCACCATGCCTGGCTGTTTCCAGTGTGTCCTTGAACTCACAGAGATCCAGAGGCTCTCCCAAGTGATAGGATTAAAGGTGTGAGTGGCACCATTTGCTGGCCTCTATATCTAATGGCTGTTCTGTTCTCTGACCCAAGATAAGTTTATTGGGGTGCATAACATTTTGGGGAACACAATATCACCACAAAGGGAAAATAGATAAGATCTCCTGAGTAAATTGGAAGCACAGAAGGAGGTGATAGGGGAGGGAGAAGGAGAACATGAGGGAATAGGATGGTTGAGTTGGGGAAGAGACAGAGAGGGAGAGCAAGGAAAGAGATATCTTGATAAAGGGAGCTATTATGGGGTTAGGGAGAAACCTAGTGCTACAGAAATTCCCAGAAATCCACAAGGATGACCCCAGCTAAGACTCAAAGCAATAGTGAAGAGGGTGCCTGAACTGGCCTTCCCCTGTAATCAGATTGATGACTACCCTAACTGTCATCATAGAACCATCATCCAGTAACTAATGGAAGCAGATGCAGAGATCCACAGCTAAGCACTGAGCCAAGTTACTAGAGTCCAGTCTAAGAGAGGGAGAAGGGATTATATGAGCAAGCAGTCAAGATCATGATGGGGAAACCCACAGAGACAGCAGACCTGGCCTAGTGGGACCTCGCTGACTCTGCACTGATAGCTAGGGAACCTGCACAGGACTGAACTAGGTCCTCTAAATGTGGGTGACAGCTGGGTGGCTTGGGCAGTTTGTGGGGCCACTGGCAGTGGGACCAGGATTTATCCCTAGTGCATGAACTGGCTTTTTAGAGCCCATTCCCTATGGAGGGATGCCTTGCTCTGTCTCAATACAAGGGAGGGGTGCTTGGTCCTGCCTCAACTTGATATCCCAGAATTTGTTGACTCCCCATGGGAGGCCTTATACTCTCAGAGGACTACATGAGGGTGTAGTGAGGGGGGAATGCAGAAGAGGAGCAGGAGGAGGGGAGGAAGGGGGAATTGTAGTTGGTATGTAAAATAAAAAAACCTTTTAAATAACAAATGAAAGTAAAAAAATGAAAGTTTTGCTGGATATATTAGTCTGTGCTGGCTTCTGTGGTCTCTTAGAGTATGCAACACATCTTTCCCTTCTGTCTTTTAGAGTCTCTGTTGAGAAGTCAGGTGTTATTCCAATAGGTCTATCTTTATATATTACTTGCAATTTTTCTCTTACAGCTTTTAATATTCTTTCTTTCTTCTGTATCTTCAGTGTTTTGATTATTATGTGGCAAGGAGTCTTTCTTTTATGGTCCAATCTATTTGGTGTTTTGTGTTTTCATAGGCATCTTCTTTAAGCTAGGAAAATTTTCTTCTATGATTTTGTTGAAAGTATTTTTTGGGCCTTTGAGATGGGATTCATTTCTATTCCTATTATTCTTAGGTTTATTTTCTGGATGTTTTGTGTCAGGAATTTTTTAGATTTAAGTTTTCTTTGACTGATGTATCTGTTTCTTCCACCACATCTTCAATGTCTGTGATTCTCTTTTCCATCTCTTATACTCTGCTGGTGATGCTTGTGTCTGTAGTTCCTGTTCACTTACCTAAATTTTCCATTTCCAGAATTATCTGTTTGGGGGTTGGTTTTTGTTTTGAGTTTTTTTCCCTTCCATTTTCAGGTCTTGAACATTTTAATTTGTTTCCTTTGACTATTTGGTTTTTTCCCCTTGGCTTTCTTTAAGGGATTTACTCATTTCCTCCACTTTTTTTCCTGGAGCAGAGGATTGAACCCAGGGCCTTGCACTTGCTAGGCAAGCACTCTACCACTGAGCTAAATCCCCAACCCCACCTCCAATTTTTTTGTTTGTCTTTTCCTCAATTTCTTTAAGGAATTTATTCACTTCTTCTTTATGGACTTTTATTGTCTTCATGAAGTTGGCTCTAATGTCATTTTTTGTGCTCCAACTGTGTTAGATATTCATGACTTGCTGTAGTAGGATAGCTGGGTTCTGGTGGGGACATACTGCAGTGGTAGTTCTTGATTGTTGTATTCTTATGCTGGCATCTAGGCTTCTCAAGTTTGAGGTGATTATAGGTCTAGGTGCTGATTTCTGGGTTTGTCTTTGTTGGGTGGGTATTTTGTTCCTTGGTTTCTGTTTTCTCTCTGGTCTTCTGGCCTGTGTGGCCTGATGCTGAGCAAGAGTGTCTCCACCTGAGTTGAAGGCTGGACTTCTGGTGGCCAGTGTAGCCTCTTGTTGAGCAGGAGTCTTAGCCATAGTTGGTGCAGGATTTCTGGCAGCCTATATGGCCTCTGTTCTAGCAGGGAGCCTCTATCCAATTGGGAAGTGGATACATGGCAAAGAGGAGGGTAGGAGGTTTGGGGATAGTGATGGGGGCACTGAGCAGGTGGAGAAATGTCTGTGCACAGATGGCTTATTTGGAATTCTGGTGGCCACTGTAGCCTCTGGTTTAGCATGGAGTGTCCACCTAAGTTGAGCACTGGGATAGAGCAATGAGGAGGGAGAGGAATCTCAGGATAGTATAGGCTGCCTTCCTGATCTTCTGGACGGTATGGCTTGTGCTTGGGCAGGGGGTTTCTGCCTATGGGACCATAGAGAATGGGGGAGGTCTATGGGCAGCTGTCCAACCTGGTCTTCTGGCAGATGTGGCCTGTGCTTGGGATGGGGCTGTCTGCCTGAGGGAGTAGAAAGAGTGGTGAGGGGGGTCGATAGACAGCTATCTTACCTGGTCTTCGGGCAGGTGTGTCCTGTGTTTGGGAAGTGAGAATTTGCCTTAGGGACCTGAGAGAATGGGGTTAGGTCTGCAGGCAGGTGGCCTACAGGTCTGCTGTTGGGTGTGGCCAGTGGTTGGGGGAGGTAATTGCTGGAGGGAACTGAGAGAATAGGGAAGATCCACATGTGGGTGGCTTACTTCTCAAAGAATAAATTTAACATTTTAATTATAAATAGATGTAAAGAAAACAACCCAGACTCCCACCACTGGAAGTAATGTATTACTACAGCCTTTAGGCCATCTAGGCAGCCCCTATAAAGGCTGGTACAAAGGCTGTGAATGAGAATATATGTTATGGGCCAGTCTCTAGTCCTTCCTTCTGAACATGGAGATATGATTCTAGAAAGCAGTAGGGTCACCAAGAGCCCAGATTCAGCTTTGGGAGAGACAGTGTGAATATTTTCCCAAGATCTTCAGTTTCCATGGAAAACTGAGATGGAACAGGGATTTGATGGGGCCAGGATTTCTTATTTCAACAGTTTATGATATTCTAGGCTGTCCTAAGAAGGAAGGAATGGGGAAGCCTGGACTCTGTTCAGAGCTCTCTACAAAAATAGGATATTAGAGAATTACAGAAATATAGTTTCACTGGGCATCTGTCTTAGTTAGGATATCTGTTTCTGTGAAGAGGCACTATGACCATGGTAACTCTTATAAAGGAAACCATTTAATTGGTGCTAGATTACAGTTTCATAGATTTAGTCCATTATCATCATGGCAAGACATGGCAGCATGCAGACAGACAGAGTCCTGCAGAAGGAGCTGAGAGTGCTACCTCCTGATGTGTAGGGAGCAGAAGGAGTTTACTCACACTGGGCATAGCTTGAGTATCAGAGACCTCAAATCCCACTCCTATAGTGGCATACTTCCTCTAACCAGGCCACACCCACTCCAACAAAGCCACGCCTCCTGATAGTGCCACTCCCTATGAGGGCCATTTTCTTTCAAACCACCACATTCCACTCCATGGCCCACATACGCTTGCAGCCACATCATAATGCAAAAATGCATTTAGTTGAACTTTAAAAGACCCCATAGTCTATAACAGTATCTAACTTATTTAAAGTCCAAAGTGTCTTCTGAGATTCATGCATTCTCTTTTTTTAACTTTATTGATTCTTTGTAGATTTTGCACCTTGCGTATTGATCCTCCTTCTCTCTTCTCCTCATATCTGCCCTTGCAACCTACCCTCCCCCATCAAAACCAAATTTAAAAGAAAACCCCAAATTCAAATAAAACAAAGCAGGAAGAAGGAGGAGGAGGAGGAAGAAGGAGGAGGAGGAAGAAGAAGGAGGAGGAGGAGGAGAAAAAGAAGAAGGAGGAGGAGGAGAAAAAGAAGAAGGAGGAGGAGGAGGAGGAGGAGGAGGAGAAATGTTGTCACAGAAGCTGTAGTGTGGTCTGTTAAGTAACACAGTTTACCTTTTAGTCCATTCATCTTTACTTGCAAGTGTTCATTGCTGTGAGTCATTGGTCTGAGGCCTCTGGTTCCTGCTAGGCCACTGATAATGGGCTTTCACTGGGACTATCCTATTGTCCTGTGTCATGGATATCCTGCTGTCTTTGATCTGTAGGTTCATCCCCTTTAAATGCTCCAACAGTTCATAGATTTGATGGATGTTGGGGTGGGCCAACTCATAGCCCTGGTTCTGGGCCTGGATGGTAGCTGGTTTGGTCAGCCTGCTAGCCCTCCCCCATTATCACTGACCAGGTGAGCTCTCCAGTACTGCTTCAACTGGCTCACCCAAAGCATCCTACAGCAAGGAAGAGGTCCTTTCCCCTGCTCTTAGGCCCTCAGATCTAGATCTCACACACTCAAGGCAAGGTCTACTATTTTGCCCAGGCAAGGTGCAGGGCCCTCTCTCCTGATTGCTGTAGGAGGAATACAAAGGGAGGGCAGGGGCAGGGTTTCCTGCTCTCTCACCCTCAGGACTGACCCTGCATCCCTGACAACAGATTCAGCTCTAGTGTGATGCCCAGACAGGGTACAGGGCCTGCTCTTCCTTTGTACTACAGCGGGTGTTTGGCAGGGCTAGTTCTCTCTCTCTCATGATGCTGGGGCCAGCTCTCTCACCTGCTGCAGGTAGCAAAGGGTGGAGGTGGGAAGGCATCTTTCCCTCACCCATGCCACTGCATGGCAGAGGAGAGGGCAGGGTCAGCTCTGTGGCTCTCATACCCTCAGGGCTGGCTCACCAGTCTCCCAACCACAGGATCACTCTAGTGTGCTGGCCAGGTGGGGAGTAGAGGTACACTGCTTTCCAATGAGGGTCAGGGCTATCTCTCCCATTCTTGTGACCCTGAGGTCATCTCTTTCATCTGCCACAGCTGGTAATGAGTGAGGGGGGTATCTTTTCCTCACCCATGCCACAACAAGGCTGAGGATGGAGGTAGGGTCATCTCTCCTATGCTCAAGCCCTCAGAGTTGGCTCATCTGCACCTACAACCAGAAGGTCAGTGTTAGGGTGTTGCCCGGGTGAGGTGCACAGTTGTGGTGAGGGGTGGGGCCATTTCATGCAATCTCTGAATTGTAATTCCCCTGTAAAATCAAAATAAAAAAGCAGATCACATCCTTCCAACATACAATGGCACAGGATATACATTACCATTTCAAAACATAGGGAAGAGAGCACAGTGAGGAAACACTGGACAAAAACAAGACCAAAAAACCAGCTGAGAAGACTGCAAACTGAATCTCCATGTCTGATGTCAAAACACTTCAGATCTCCAACTGCTTTTCGCTTGATTGCTTACTGGGGCTGGAACATGCCCTCCTTCCCTCATTCAATTCCACCTTCACCAATGTTCTGGTTTTGATGGTTTATTTCACTGACTAAACTTGCCTGTTCTAGACTCAATCTGTAGATCAGGCTGGCCTCAAACTCAGAGAGCCACCAGCCTCTGTCTCTGGAGTGTTGGGATTAAAGGCATGCACCACCACACCCACCTCTAAGCTTTTCTTTAATTCCTTTTCATAAGTTGGAAATCTAGCTGAGTGGGATTTTGCCCTGAGGTCACCACTCTCTTTATTCCATTGCTTAATGTGTTTATCTCTTTGAACACAGGACTTAGCTCCATTCCACTTCCTAGTGCTCCTATTGTACATTTTATATTTATAATTGCTCAGCTGGCTCTTTTTCATTAAAAATCTTTACTGTAGTTAACACTAATAGCCACATGACAGAGTTTATAATAGGCTATTTTGAGTTTTCCTCTGCCAATGGAATTAATCCAAATCTCCTTACTTTAGCCTGAGGCAGACTCTTCAGACAAGGGCAAAAGCAGCCACATTCTTCACAAAAATATCACAAGAACAATCTCTAGACATCATTCTAACATTCTCTCCTCTGAAATCTATGGATTTCAGGCCTCCACTGTTCAAATCACCCTTAGCACCACTGTCTTCCATGCCCCTACTATAATGACCCCTTAAATCAAACTTAAAACATTCAGCTGCTTTTCTAGTCCAAAGTCCCAAAGTTCATATTCCTCTATATAAAAACATGGTCAGGCCAATCACAGCAACCTGGTACCAACTTCTGTCTTAGTGAGTGTCTCTGTTGCTATGAAGAGATACCATGACCATGGTAACTCTTATAAAGGAAAACACTTAATTGGGGCTAGCTTACAGTTTCAGAGGTTTAGTTGGCAGTTGCAAGCAGGCATGGTGCTGGAGAAGAAGCTGAGAGTTCTACCTCTTGATCTACAGGCAGCAGGAGTCTGTACTCACATTGGGTATAGTTTGAACATAGGAGACCTCAAAGCCCACCCCCACAGTGGTATACCTCCAACAAAGCCATACCTACTCAAAAAAAGCCACACCTCCTAATAGTGCCACTCCCTATGGGAGCCATGCTCTTTCAAACAACCACAACATCCTTCCCTGCCTTTCCACAGCCCAAATTCATTGAATTCCTTGCCTATCCCTGGGCTACATCCAGGGAAGTGCTTTCTCTTGAGAAACACTTGGATTCCTTACAGCAAGAGTCTCCAAGAGATTACGCAGGAATCAGTTTTCCATCAATAGTGCAAGGAAACTCCTTTTCCACAATAGATTTCCAATTTCCAAGGATGATGGAATCTCCTGGTGGGAACAAGATCTTCAGATCTTTGCTGTAGGAAGTGAGTACAGAGAAGTCACATGAGAGAACAAGTGCTCAGATAAAGAGAAAACAGATGACAAAACAAGCTATTACTAATTTATAAGTGAAAATTTTCAGTTCTCACATTCATACAAAGTGAGAACAAGAAGATTCAAATAGGATATTGCCCAAACTCCTAAGGCCAGACAAATTCCAGTTTAGACATATTAATAACAATATGTAAGAAAACTTTCACCAGTGAGAACAGTGAAGCTGAAAAAGCTTCAGTCTAGAATCTACACTTGATACAGAATAGACTTCTTAGAATATAGACCATTAATGGCTATAAGTATGACATGAACTTCAACCAGAATTCAGCAAGTGATAAACATGAACATATCAATATATCTAACCGAGAATTTTCAGAATAGTGGCTATAAACAAATCTTAATGGACCTGCCCCACATTAGTAAATAGGGGAGAATTTCTATCACTGATAAAGCCTATAAATGTCATACAAGTGGGAAAGTCTTCCATCAGGTCTCAATCTTAGAACATCATAGACCTCACATTAGAGAGAAAGCCTATAAATGTAAAGAATATGAGAAACCTTTCAGTCAGAGCTTGTCTTAATCAAAATTTTTTTTTAAAAAAAAATCATACTAGAGAAAAATCCAGTAAATGTAAAGTACTTGATAAATCCTGTAAAATGTCTGATAAACCCTGAAGCCAGAGAGTATACATAATCCAGCATAAGAAATTTCATGCCACAGGGCTGGAAAGATGGCTCAGCAAATAGGGACACTCACTGCTCCTGTGGAAGACCCAGGTTTGGTTCCCAGAACCCATATAGCATCTTACAACTACCTGTAACTCAAATTCCAGGGGATCCAATGCCCTCTTCTGATTCCCATAGGCTCCTGCATGAACATGGTGCACACGCATACAAAGTCCATAGCAAAGCCAAGTCTCGCAAATGTAACATCTATAGTGTGCAACTTATTCAGCAACAGAAAATTAAAAAGAAGATGCTTTATAGGTGTATCATGTGTGGCAGTGACTTCTGCCATACTTCATACATAGTTGCATCAAGGGGTCCACTGTCAAGAAAAAATCCTGTGAGCTAGACACAGTGGCATATACCTTTAATCTCAACAGTCAGGAGCAAAGGCAAGTGGATCTCTGAGAGTTTGAGGCCAGTCCAAGGTACATGATACCCTGTCTTTAAAAATAAATAAATAAATCCTATGAGTATGGTGGATGTGGGTAAGTCTATACTGAACAGCAAACAACTCGTTTCAGGAGAAAATAAACCTTTATGTGTATTGAGCATGGGAAAAACTTCAAATTGAATCCCCACATTATTCAGCATCCAAGTGTGCATGTGATGTAATGAGCTTTCAGTGAAACTTCATGCCTTATTCAGCACCACAATGTGCACAGAAAAATAGAAACCATCTGAATATAATGATCACAAAGAAAGTTTTTGTCATAATTCATATCTTATTGTGCAAGAAGAAGCTCCCACTAAAGAGAAAGTCTTTGTGATGCACAGGAAGAGAAATTCAGTCATAGAGCACACCTCATTCACCATGAAGTAATCCATACTAAAAGAAACCTTATGACTGCAATAAACCTAGTGTGGTTGGTTTGATTGAAAATTGCCCCCATAGGTCCATAGGGAGTGGTACTATTAGGAGGTGAGGTCTTGTTGGAATTAGTGTGGCCTTGTTAGAGGAAGTGTACCACTGGGGATGGGCTTTGAGCTCAAGATGAGCCCAGTAGTATACTCTCTTCCTGCTGCCTTCCAAACCCAAATGTAAAACTTTCAGCTACTTCATCAGCACCATATCTACCTGCGTGTCGCCATGCTTCCCACCATGACAATAATGGACTAAACTTCTGCACCTGTCAACAATCCTCAATGAAATGCTTTTCTTTATAAGAGTTGCCATGGTTGTGGCATCTACTCACAGCAATAAAAACCCTAACTAAGACACTAGGGAGGCATTTAATAAAATACAGACCTCATTCAGCATGTGAGAATTCACAACAGGAAGTCATATATGTACTGACTGTCACAAAGTCTTCAGTCACAGTTCAGTGTCGGAGAATTCATACCAAAGACAAGCCCTCTGAATGTGACAAGTACTGGGAAGTTTTTGTAGTGTTAAATTATTATTTGGCTTTTTCAAAGCCATACCAGAATGTATTAAATGTGACTCATTCTTTTGATTTTTTTCATACCTGTGGTAGTTTAAATGTAATTGGCTTCCATAAGCTTATAGGGGTGGCACTATTAAAGGTGTGGCCTTGTCAGGTTAGATATGGCTTTGGTGGAGGAAGTGTGTCACTGTGGAAGTGGGCTTTGAGGTCTCACATGTTCAAGCCATGCCCAGTGTCTCTGACTACTTTCTGTTGCCTGCAGGATCAATATGCAGCTCCTTTTCCAGCACCATGTCTGTCTGTGTGCTGCCATGTCCCTCCATGATGATAATGAACTAAATCTCTGAAACTGTAAGCCACTCAATTAAAGATTTTTCTTTACAAGAGTTGCCATGATCATGGTGCTTCTTCACAGCAGTAGAAACCCTAAGACAATACCTTAATCACAACTGAATAATGTGGACTAGGGTAAAATCCCACTACTGCATATAGGAAAGCCATCAACCAAAGAAACTACCTTGTTGGTTCGGTGTCTGATATATACCATGCAGAAAGTCTATAAAGTCAGTGAAGGTTTACACACAAGAGGCCATTCAGATGTATCAAATATTCCTTCAGTATCAATATATAATACTCAAGAGTATATTTCAGTGTTATAAATTTGAGTATGATAAATGTGACAAATCTCTAAAGGGAGTTTATCTGTCATAATCAGAATGTCAGATGAGAATCTGTGTTAATAAAAATTGTAAAATCATAATATCTTGCTGCAAGCTGCAGGAAAATGTAATGGAATTCAGCTACTATCACAAAAGCTACTACTTGGAAAGGTCAAGGACTTCTCCAAAGGTCAAGCCCTGGCTTAAGAAGTCTTGGTGATATTTACCATATATATATGGTAAAGGTAGAGACAAATCAGGCAGGAAAGGAGCTAGGCATGAGAACAGAACTGAAGTTGTGTAGATAGAATTTTATCCCAGAGGATAAAGTAGATGGACAGAGAGCTTGGTGTACTTAGATTCATTTCCCCCAAATAAATCTTGCTCTTTGTAGTTTCTCTCCTGAGCCTCTGGGAAGTATATTATTAAGGCTGGTTCTTTAATAATATACAAGAATATCTACACCAGATGAGACTGATGAAATACAAATGGTGAAATTCGCCATTGTACTTCAGACTTTATCCAACATCAAAGTATTGGAGGGAAAATTTTTGTATTCATAAATGTTCATATTTAGTCCCAGCTTTTCAGTGTAGATTAATCTAATCAGAAAGAGAGAGAGAGAGAGACAGAGAGAGAGGAAGAAAGGAGAAAAAAGAAAGAAAGAAAGAAAGAAAGAAAGAAAGAAAGAAAGAAAGGAAGGAAGGAAGGAAGGAAGGAAGGAAGAAAGAAAGAAAGAAAGAAAGAAAGAAAGAAAGAAAGAAAGAAAGAAAGAAAGAAAGAAAGAAAGAAAGGAGAGGAGAGAGAAAGGAAGAGTGGAAGGGAGGGAGGGAGGAATGAAGGAAGGAAGGAAGAAGTCCACATGTGTCCTACTAGGCTTACACTTACTTTTTACGTTGGGCTGTAAGGCTTCCCATGCTTTCACATTTTCTTCCTTTGGGTTAGCCCTCCCTTCCACCCCCCTGCTTTTCACCATACTTTCACAGTACTCCCTGCTTAAGCCTTTCCATGCACATACCCCATACTCTACCTCATTGTTTTCATTTTGCCTATAATCACATTTCCTTTTTTAAATTCTATAATTAATGTAATTTTACATATCAGCCACGGATTCCCCTGTCCTCCCTCCTCCCGTGCCCCCTCTCCCCCCAATCTACCCCCCTATTCCCACCTCCTCCAGGGCAAGGACTCCCCTGGGGATTCAGCTCAGCCTCTTAGATTCAGTCGAGGCAGGTCCAGTCCCCTCCTCCCTTCACCCAGGCTGAGCAAAGTGTCCCAGCATGGGCACCAGGATCCAAAAACCCAGCTCATGCAGTAAGGACAGGTCTGGGTGCTACTGCCTGGGAGCCTCCCAAACAGTTCAAGCTAATTGACTGAGGGCCTTATCCAGTTCCATGGGGGCTCCTCAGCTATTGGTTCATAATTCATGTGTTTCCACTAGTTTGGCTATTTGTCCCTTTGCTTTTTCCAATCATAGTCTCAACATCTCTTGCTCATACAATTCCTCCTCTCTCTGGCCGACTGGACTCCTGCAGCTCCACCTGGAGACTGTCCCTGGATCTCTGCATCCGCTTCCATCAGTCATTGGATGAGAATTCTATCATGACAGTTAGGGTGTCTGGCCATCCAGTCACCAGAGTAGATCGGTTCACACTTTCTCTTAACCATTGCCAGTAGTCTATTGTGGAGGTATCTTTGTGGATTTCTGGGACCTCTCTAGCACTTTGCTTCTTCCTATTCCCATGGGTCTTCATTTATCATGGTCTCTTTTTCCTTGTCTCCCTCTCTGTTCTTGATCCAGCTGGGATCTCCTGCTCCCATAAGCTCTCTTTTCCCCAACCCTTGCCCTTCATTACTTCCCCCCTCATGTCCAGGTTGTTCATGTAGATCTCATCCATTTCTCTGTCATTGGGGGATCCCTATGTCTTTCTTAGTGTCCTCTTTACTAGGTAGCCTCCCTGGAGTTGTGAGTAGCAGTCCAGTCATCTTTGTTTTACATCTAGTATCCACCTATGAGTGAGTACATACCATGTTTATCTTTCTGAGTTTGGGTTACCTCACTCAGGATGATTTTTTCTTGTTCCATCCATTTGCCTGCAAACTTCATGATGTCATTGTTTTTCTCTGCTGAGTAGTAGTCCATTGTGTATATGTACCACATTTTCTTTATCCATTCTTCAGTTGAAGGGCATCTAGGTTGTTTCCAGATTCTGGCTATTACAAACAATGCTGCTATGAACATAGCTGAGCATGTGCCCTTGTGGTTTGATTGAAAATTCCTTGGGTATATGCCCAGAATGGTATAGCTGCGTCTTGGGGGAGACTGCTTCCCAATTTTCTAAGAAAGAGCCACACTGATGTACAAAGTGGCTGTACAAGCTTGCATTCCCACCAACCATGGAGTAGAGTTTCCCTTGCTCCACATCCTCTCCAGCATAAGCTGTATTCAGTGTTTTTTGATCTTAGCCATTCTGACAGGTGTAAGGTGGTATCTCAGAGTCATTTTGACTTGCAATTCCCTGATGCTTAGGGATGTTGAGTAATTCCTTAAACATCTTTCAGCCATTTGAGCTTCCTCTGCTGAGAATTCTCTGTTTAGCTCTATAGCCCATTTCTTAATTGGACTGTTGGGCATTTTGATATCTAATTTCTTGAGTTCTTTATATATTCTGGATATCAGCCCTCTGTCAGAGGTGGGGTTGGTGAAGATCTTTTCCCATTCTGTAGGCTGTTGTTTTTGTCATGTTGACTGTGTCCTTTGCTCTACAAAAGTTTCTCAGTTTCAAGAGGTCCCATTTATTAATTGTTTCTTTCAGTGTCTGTGCTACTGGTGTTATATTTAGGAAGTGATCTCTGGTGCCAATGCATTCAAGACTACTTTCTACTTTCTTTTCTATCAGGTTCAGAGTAACTGGATTTATGTTGAGGTCTTTGATCCACCTGGACTTAAGTTTTGTGCATGGTGGCAGATATGGATCTATTTGCAGCCTTCTACATGTTGATATCCAGTTATGCCAGCATCAATTGTTGAAGATGCTTTCTTTTTTCCATTGTACAGTTCTGGCTTCTTTATCAAAAATTATATATTTATAGGTATGTGGATTAATGTCAGGGTCTTCAATTTGATTCCATTGGTCCACATGTAGTTTTTGTTTTGTTTTGTTTTTTGGTTTTTGGTTTTTCAAGACAGGGTTTCTCTGTGTAGCTTTGTGCCTTTCCTGGATCTTGCTCTGTAGACTAGGCTAGCCTCAAACTCACAGAGATCCACCACTGCCCGGCTTCACATGTTGGTTTTTATGCCAGTACCAAGCTGTTGTTATTACTATAGCTCTACAGTAGAGCTTGAGGTCGGGGATTGTGATGCCTCCAGATGTTGCTGTATTGTACAGCATTCTTTTAGCTATCCTGGGTTTTTTCTTTTCCATATGAAGTTGAGTATTGTTCTTTCCAGGTCTGTGAAGAATTGTGTTGGTATTTTGATGGGGATTGCATTGAATCTGTAGATTGCTTTTGGTAAGATCGCCATTTTTACTATGTTAAGCCTGCCTATCCATGAGCATAGGAGATCTTTCCATTTTCTGACATCTTCTTCAATTTCTTTTTTCAGGGACTTAAAGTTCTTGTCATACAGGATATTCACTTGCTTAGTTAGAGTAACCCCAGGATATTTTATATCATTTGTGGCTATTGTAAAGGGTGATGTATCTCTGATTTTTTTCTGAGCCTGTTTGTCAATTGTATATAGGAGGGCTAATGTTTTTTGGTTTTTTTGTTTTGTTTTGTTTTGTTTTTAAGTTAATCTTGTATCCTGCTACATTGCTGAAGGTGTTTATAAGCTGTATGAGTTCCTTGGTCAAATTTTGGGGATCACTTATGTATACTATCATGTCATCTGCAAATAGAGAAAGCTTGACTTCTTCCTTTCTAATTGTATCCCCTTGATCTCCTTATGTTGTCATATTGCTCTGGCTACAACTTCAAGTACTACATTGAATAAGTATGGGGAGAGCAGACAGCCTTGTCTTGTTTTAGTGGAATCACTTTGAATTCCTCTCCATTTACTTTGATGTTGGCTGTTGGCTTGTTGTAAATTGCCTTTATTATGTTTAGGTATGTTTTCTGTATTCCTGATCTCTCCAAGACCTTTATCATGAGGGGGTGTTAGATTTTGTCAAATGCCTTTTCAGCATCTAGTGAGATGATCAAGTGGTTTTTTTTTTCTTTCAGTTTGTTTATGTGGTGTATTACATTGATGGACTTTCATATGTTGAACCACCCTTGCATCCCTGGGATGAAGCCTACTTGATCATGGTGGATAATTGTTTTGATGTGTTCTTTGTCTTAATGTTCATGAGGGAGATTGATCTGTATATCTCTTTCTTTGTTGCATCTTTATTTGGCTTGGGAATCAGGGTAATTATAGCCTCATAGAAGGAGTTTGGTAATGTTCCTTCTGTTTCTATTGTGTGGAACAATTTAAAGGGTATTGGTATTAAGTCTTCTTTGAAGATCTGGTAGAATTCTTCACTGAAACCTGGGCTTTTTTTTTTTTTTTTTTTTTTTTGGTTGGGAGACTTTTAATGACTGATTCTATTTCCTTAGGGGTTATTGGACTATTTAAATAGTTTATCTGGTCTTGATTTATCTTAGGTATGTGGTATCTACACAGAAAATTATCCATTTCTTTTATATTTTCTAGTTTTGTGGAGTAGAGGTTTTTGAAGTATGACCTGATGATTCTCTGGATTTTCTCATTGTCTGTTGTTATGTTCCCCTTTTCATTTCTGATTTTGTTAATTTGGATGCTCTCTCTGTGTCTTTTGGTTAGTTTGGATAAGGGCTTGTCCATCTTGTTGATTCTCAAAGAACCGACTCCATGTTTCATTAATTATTTGTATTGTTCTCTGTTTCTATTTTATTGATTTCAGCTCTCAATTTGATTGTTTCCTGGCATCTATTCCTCCTGGTGACTTTGCTTCTTCTTGTTCTAGAGCTTTTAGGTGTGCTATTAACTCACTAGTGTGAGATTTCTCCATCTTCTTTATGTGGGCATTCAGTGCTATGAATTTCCCTCTTAGCACTGCTTTCATAGTGTCCCATAAGTTTGGGTATGTGGTATATTCATTTTCATTGATCTCTAGGAAGTCTTTAATTTCTTTCTTTATTTCTTCCTTAACCCATTGGTAATTCAGTTGAGCATTATTCAGTTTCCATGAGATTGTAGGCTTTCTGTAGTTTCTGTTGCTGTTGAAATCTAACTTTAAACCATGGTGGTCTGATAGAATGCAGGAGGTTATTCCAATTGTTTTTTATCTGTTGAGATTTGCTTTGTGGCCAAGTATGTGGTTGATTTTAGAGAAGGTTCCATGCAGTGCTGAGAAGAAGGTATATTCTTTTTTGTTAGAATGGAATGTTCTGTAGACATCGATTAAGTGCATTTGAGTCATAACATCAATTAAGTCTTTTATTTCTCTGTTAAGTTTCGATTTGGCAGATCTGTCCAGTCATGAGAGTGGGGTGTTGAAGTCTCCAACTATTAATGTGTGGGGTTTTATATGTAGTTTAAGCTTTAGTAATATTTCTTTTACATATGTGGGTGCCCTTGTGTTTGGGGCATAAATGTTCAGAATTGAAACTTCATCTTGGTAGATTCTTCCTGTGATTAATATGTAATGCCCTTCTTGATCTCTTTTGATTGATTTTAGTTTGACATCTATTTTGCTGGATATTAGGATGGCTACACCATCTTGCTTCTTAAGACCATTTGATTGGAAAGACTTTTTCCACCCTTTTATTCTTAGGAGGTGTCTATCTTTGAATTTGAGGTGTGTTTCTTGTATGTCCCAGAAAGATGGGTCCTGCTTTCATATCCATTCTGTTAGCCTGTTTCTTTGTATAGGTGAATTAAGTCCATTGATATTAAGGCATATTAATGACCAGTGATTGTTCATTCCTGTTGTCTTTTGGTGGTAGTGTGTGTGTACTTCTCTTCTTTGGGGTTTAATGCTGTGGTGTTATCTATTGCCTGTGTTTTCGAGGGTGTATCTGACTTCCTTAGGTTGGAATTTTCCTTCTAGTGCTTTCTGTAGGGCTGGGTTTGTGGGCAAGTATTGTTTAAATCTGGCTTTGTCTTGGAATATCTTGTTCACTCCATCTATGATGATTGAAAGTTTTGCTGGGGATACTAGTCTAGGCTGGCATCCATGGTCTCCTAGCATCTGCATTACATCTGTCCAGGTCCTTTTGGCTTCCAAAGTCTCCATTGAGAAATTGGGTGTTATTCTGATGGGTTTGCCTTTATAAGTCACTTGACCTTCTTCCTTTGCTGCTCTTAATATTCTTTCTTTATTCTGTACATTTAGTTGTTTAATTATTATGTGACAAGGGGACTTTTTTGGGGGGTCTAGTCTGTTTGGTGTTCTATAGACTTCTTGTATCTTCATAGGCATTTCATTCTTTAAGTTGGGAAAATTTTCTTCTGTGATCTTGTTGAATATATTTCCTGTGCCTTTGAGTTGGTATTCTTCTCCTTCCTCTATCCCTATTATTCATAGGTTTGGTCTTTTCACGTTGTCCCAGATTTCTTGGACATTTTGTGTTTTGACTTTTTTGGCTTTGGTATTTTGTTCGACTGATGAATCCCTTTCCTCTATTGTATCCTCTGTACCAGAGATCCTCTCTTTCAGCTCTTGCTTTCTGTTGGTTATGCTTGCATCTGTGTTTCCTGTTCATTAACTCAGATTTTCTATTTCCAGCATTCCCTCTATTTGTTTCTTCTTCATTGTTTCTATAACACGTTTCAAGTCTTAGACTGTTTCCCTTGCCTGTTTCATTGCCTTTTTCATGTTTTTCTTTAAGGGATTTATTATTTTCTTCCACTTTTTTATTTGTCTTTTCCTCTAGTTCTTTATAGATTTCTACCCATTTTTTGTTTGACTTTTTCTCATTTTCTGTATTGATTTCCTCCACTTTTTTGTTTATCTTTTCCTCAATTTCATTTTTGACTTTTTCTTGAAAGGCCTCTAGCATCTTCATGATGCTCTTCTTAAGGTTACTTTCCTCTGCTTCTTCACCTTGTGATGTTCAGGTCTTAATGTTGGAGGAGGGCTAGGTTCTGATGCTGCAGTATTGTTCTTTATGTTGTTGTATGTGCTTCTGCCTTGACATCTTCCCATCTCCTTGTCTAATAGGTAGAAGAGGTGCCTGTGTCTGAGCAAGTTGCTGTTGGTGCACTCTGTGCTTGTTGTGTCTGTGTCTCATGGGGCCCTTCAGGGTCTGATCTTAGCTCTTGGACTGATTGGAGCAGGCAGCTTCTGTGTCTCAGTGAGCTGCTCTTGGGACAACCCAAATTAGTTGATTCTGTGACTCATGGATTCATTCTTGATCTTATCAGTGCTCTTGGTCCAGTCAGAGCAGACAGATTCGGTGTTTCAGGAAGCCTCTCTTGGTCCAATGAGAGGTGTCGGATTCTACTCCTCAGAAAGCTGCTCTTCATCTAATCAGGGCTGGCAGATTCCCTGTCTCCTGAGTTCACTCTTGGTCCAAAGAAGGCTCTTTGTCCAATGAGAGCTCTCTCTTTCTCTGGGCCGGATGGGAGCTCCCTGGGCTGCATGGGGCTGGTCTCCAAGTCTCAGTAAGTGGTGGGGGTCTCTGGCAGATGGGTATGGGGGAAGGGAATGTAGATTGCAGGGCCCACTGTGGGGGAGTCTTGGAGAAGGGGAACCTTTTTGCGGGAGCCCTGCCTGCTGCCTAGCACCTGGGGCAGAGTTGGGCAGGTCTTCCCTGGGAATGGCTGGGGCCCAGGGATGGGACCTAGGGCCAGGTCTCCCTGGGTATCCACATTTCCTTTTAATATCAAATGATGATGTATGTGGCAGCCATGAGAATGTGCTTTACAGACTCCAAATACAGGGACTGTAATTTTCAGAAGCCTACCTCCTCTGCAATGAAATCTGAAATTGGTTCTGAATTTTTTCCCTAAGGCCATGCTTCCCACTGGCTTCTCTCAGATAGGCAATGAGTGAGTGTTGCCTCTGGGCCTTCATAAGGATGCTAATCTCATTCATGAGATTCTACTTTCATGACCTGATAATATTACCTACCTTAAAAAATACATTATTATTCCAATACAAAAGGATATAAATTTTAAAATGCTAATGTTATAAAGATGTAAGCATTTAGTCTATAAAAGTAATTATTTTGCATACAAAAATAATAGTCAAGGTTTTAATGTTTGCTCTTGCTAATATTTCTTTTCCATTACTGTGATAGAATGCAATAAGAAAAGCAAGTTAAGGGAAAGGAGTTTCTTTTGGCTTACACTTCCAGAAAGATACTATTCATCATGTTAGGTAAGACATGACAGCAGAAATTTGGCTGGTCACATTGTAGTTTCACTCGGGAAACAAGAGATTGGACAGGAACTGAAGCCATGTTATAAATCCCAAAGGCCTGTTCCCAGTGACCCACTTCCTCCAATGAGGCCCAACCTTTTGAAAATTCCACAGCCTTCATTAATTCCATCAACTGAGGACATAGTGTCCATATATGAGTATATGGGAGATATCTGACGTTCATACCACAGCATCCCTAAATATTCTTATGTCTTCTGTTCAGGTTAAATTTAAAGAACTACCAGATTGTTCTGGCAATGGTTTTTGCCATTGAGGAGATCAACAGTAACCCACATCTTTTACCCAATGTGTCTCTGGGATATGATATCTATAATGTTCTGTTCAATGAATGGTGGACATTGGATAGATGCATCACATGGCTGTCAGGGCCAAAGAAGTATATACCTAATTACACCTGTAGGAGAGAAATGAAGTCTGTTGCAGTACTCACAGGAGTATCATGGATAATATCTGCCCACATAGGGACACTGCTGGAACTCTACAAATATCCACAGGTGAGAATGAGTGGAGTAGAGAAAGATAAAACATAAGCTCAGCGCCATTCCAAGAAAATTGTTCTTGTGTATCTGAGAAAGTTTATAATCCCAAAGAGTAAGTATTCAGGGACTTGGTGACATATCCACATTTCCTTTCTCTAGGACAGAGAAAAGGGATAGGCTGGAGCAGACAGTGATTACCTGGAACTCTAAGTGAACAGGGATATTCTAGAAAGCTCTCAGAAAGTAGAATGCCAGTATTTTAATGGTATTATGGTCTAAAGAAGTGGCTTTGGGAGTAAAGTATTTTATTCACAATCACGAGGACCTTAGTTTGGACCTCTAGCACTCACATAAAATCTGGCAATGGGGCTGGAGACATGGCTCAGAGGTTAAGAGCACTGGCTGTTCTTCCAGAGGTCCTGAGTTCAATTCCCAGCAACCACATGGTGGCTCACAACCATCTACAATGAGAGATCTAGTGCCCTCTTCTGGCCTGCAGGCCAAACACTCACTGTATACATAATAAATAAATAAATCTTTTTTAAAAATCTGGCAATGGCAGTACACATCTTTAACCTCAGTTCTGGCAAAGTAGAGTCCCTCAGGGTAGTCAGGTTAGTCAAAATAGTGTGCTGTAGGTTCACTTAGAGACCTACACTCAAAAGAAAAAGAGAAAATAAAGTGACGAATGACAGAGTAAGAATTCCAGTATCAATCTTTGACTCCATGTGCACACATATACAGATGTGATGATCAAATTGTTTTAATCACTCTAGCTGATTCTAAAAGCCTATCATTATTGGGCATGTGTTTTATGCTTCTTTCTCTTAATTTTGCTTCTACCTTCTTTTCCTTTTAGCTGACCATTGGGTCTTTTGATCCTAACCTGAATGATCATGACCAGTTTCCTGATCTCTATCAAATGGCTTCCAAGGATATGTCTCTTCCCTATGGCATTGTCTCCTTGTTGAAGTATTTCCACTGGAATTGGGTGGGATTGATCGTGTCTGAAGAACAAAAAGGTGTTCAGATAATCTCAGACTTAAAGGCAGAAATGGACAAAAACAGAATATGTGTAGATTTTGTGGAAATGATCCCAGTCAGCAAACTATCCTTTTTAGCAAACAGACAATTGAATCCTACACGGGTTCTGAAATCATCAGCAAATGTAATCATCACTTATGGTGACAGTGACTTTCTGAGAGGCTTCCTGTTTTATTTAAGGCAAACTTTAGTTACAAGTAAAGTTTGGATCATGAACTCAGAATGGGATGTTATCCTCCATTCAAAGCATTTCATTTTGCAGTCATTTCATGGGAGCCTCATTTTCTCACATCACCACAAAGAAATCTCTGGTTTCAGAAATTTTATCCAAACAGTTCACCCTTCCAAATACCCAGAAGATTTTTACCTTACAAAGTTGTGGTTCTACTTCTATAACTGTTCATTTGCTGATGATGACTGCAATACACTGGAGAACTGCCTGCCCAATGCTTCCTTGCATCAATCACCTGGAAATCGTTTTGATACGGTCATGACTGAGTATTCTTATAATACATACAATGCTGTCTATGCTGTGGCCCACAGCCTTCATGAGATGCTTCTTCATCAAGTAGAAGTAAAACCAACAAGAAAGGCAGAAGAGATGATGTTCTTAGCCTGGCAGGTAACGTGTCTCCCATTGCATTGCTCATAACATCAGCAATGTGAGTTTTCTAAATTTATTCTTTAGGAGGCCACACTACTTATCTTAGGATCTCTAAGAGCACAAAATAAACTACTTGTAACATTGACAGAGGGGTAAGACCTATACAGAAATGGTTAAAAGGACAAAGTATCTGTGGATAGAAGGAAATGTGTTCTAATCCACATCAGTATTTTGTGTTGCCTGATAAATGTTTTCTGTACAAAAAAGATGCATAACATATATAGTCTTGTGAGTCCCATGGGACGCAGTGGAGGCTGTGGAGAGAGTCTGGGAGGCCAGAGCTGATTGTAGAGGGTAGAGTGCCTTGGTGTATAGAATCACACAACATGAAGAGAGGAGTCTGCATAGGAAAGCTACAGGAAGGAACCAACTGAGAGTATTATACTTAGGTAGGTAGACTCCCAGCCATGAAGAAGAGGCTTCAGAGGAAAAGGAAGGGACTGAGCTGGCTGAAGATGGGATACTTCACAGGACTACCATAATATGCAGCCAAGTCTATGGAGGCAGACTGGGCAATGGACATAAATGAGGGGAGGGTGCCTGGCATATATAATTCCACAATATGCAATAAAGACTACAAAAGAAGGGAGAGGTGGAGCTGTCCCAGGGTAAGGTGCTCAGACACAGACAGCTAACCTGATTTCAACAGAAGCGGTAAGTTAAGAAAAGGGAATTAAAGGGGTACAAATAAGAAAAGAAGAAGTCAAAATACCCTCCCTTATAGATGATCTAAAGACTCCATCAAAAATCCTTAGACCTGATAAACACTTTCAGTAAATTGTCCAGACACAAAATTTACTCAAAAATCTTCAATCTTCCTATATACCAATGTTTAACATATCAACAAAAAATGAAGAAATAATCCCATTCACAATAGCCACAAAGAAATTAAATAATCTGAGAATAAAACTTACCAAGAGGGGCTGGAGAGATGGCTCAGAGGTTAAGAGCACCAACTGCTCTTCCAAAGGTCCTGAGTTCAATTCCCAGCAACCACATGGTGGCTCACAACCATTTGTAATGAGATCTGGCACCCTCTTCTGCATGCATAATAAATAAATAAATCTTTAAAAAACAAAAAACAAAAAAAATTACCAAGAAAATGAAACATCTATACCATGAAAACTTTAAGACACTGAAGAAAGTAATTGAGGAAGACACCAGAAAATGGAAGAGTAACTAGAGTTTTTCTTTCTGGGTCCCACCAAGCCCTGGCAGTCCCATAGCCCACTTATAAAATAAACATACAGATGTTTACATTATTTAAACTGCTTGACCATTAGCTCAGGCCTACCATTATATAGCTCTTACTCTTATACTTAGCCCATTTTTGTTAATCTATATGTCACCACATGTTCCATGGATTAACCTGCTGCCTTTACATGATGCTCCCTGGATGGCAGGCTGGTGTCTCCTCCTCTCTGCCTTCCTGTTCTCCTAATTCTCTCTGCTAGTCCTACCTATACTTCCTGCCTGGCTACTGGCCAATCAGTGTCTTATTTATTAATCAATCATCCACAGCACTTCCCCTTTTTCTCTTTTTTCAAAAAGGAAGGTTTTAACTTTAACATAGTAAAATTACATATAACAAAACAATTATCAAGCAAGAATTACAGTTACAATATTAAAGAAGATACCCTATCGATCTTATATTTGGGAGTCTAAGGTTTTATATCTAACTTATCTTTTATCATAACTGAGGGAATTTAAACTATCTAGTCTTCAACTACATCAAAGACCCCAGAAATGGGAGCAGGATACAAGCAACTTTCAGGAGTCTTGCAGCATAGACAGAGACAGCTAGTAGCCTGGACAGTCACCTAATGTTCCTTTGTAAAGTTGGGGCATCTGTCTTCATCCCACAAGCCTAGAGTCTCTCAGTCACTTCTCTCTGTGTCCTGCAGAATGTCTGGCAGTTTCTTATGTGAAGCAAGAACATGAAGGGCCATTTTGTCAAGCAAAGTTCAGTGGTCACCTTCCTACAGGTCCTGCATGTCCAGTTGGTCAAGCAGCCCAGGCAAGAACAGTTTTTGCCCAAATGGCTATTTTTGCCAAGGTGAAGATAAACTCCATATGGAGTGTCTTTGATGCCCATCCTCCTCTATGAAGTAAATTGGTGCTGCCAGGACTAGACATGTCTCATTGTCTAGAAAGTCTAAATTTTTAAAACATTTTAAATGTCATATTCTGTAGGTCTTTGAATTGTTCAAAGATTATCTGCCTAATTGAATTATATCTATGTATACCTAGAAAACAACATGACTATAAGTTTGACTATCATAAAAGACTAATTATTAATCTGCATTTCTTAATTATCCATTACAATTTGAATGAGTTACATAAACATAATACCTCAAACAAAAATAGAAATATATATACAGTATAACAAAATTGAGTTTAAACTTGTATCAATAAATTAAAATCCATGGCGATGTAAAACATTTTAAACAAGTTGCTCTTTAAAAGTAGATTCAATAATCTACCCTTTCATCCTATCACATCTATATCATATCTCCCCTTTTCTTCCTAGAAAGAGATCACATTTATAATCAACTTGATTTAAGTTAAAATATTGGTTTTTCTCTGTCCCACACCAGAGGGCTCTTCTGATATGGGACAAAAGAATTTCTTAACCTTTTTTTTTTAAAAGCAATATGTTTGGGTTTAGAGAAGGAGTGAGCCAATTCCATCTCCAAAGCCAGCTTGGTATATTTGGGAATTTGGGCATAGCTTCTCTTACTACTTCCTGCTGGAGGGGGGCACTGTATCTTCTGGGAACGCAAAGAAAATATTAGGATTATGGAGTAGTCCGTGAAGGTGTATTGTCTGCAGTTGCCTTGAAACTGGATGTTGGATCATCTGGGCCATGGTGTCATTGGAGACCTTTCCAGGGGTCTTGGCTGGTCAAATCTGATGTGTCTTAATCTGGAACAAATCTATAGCCTCTGGCTTTCTGTGGAAACAAAAGCAGAGCCTCCTTCCCAAAGCAACATATCCTTACATCCAAATTTTGAAGTCAAGGTACCTTTAAAATATATATATATTTGTTTAACTCAACAGCTTTTACGATCAAATGTTTTTCTGCAGTTAAAATTCCAAAGACAACACATCCAGATTCTCTGTGTAATATCCATCTTTATGTGGCTTATTTTTTTATGCTACCTTTACTGTCTCTTTAAAGACTTTTTTTAAATTATCTATTTTTTTATATAACTGTATAAATTTCTTTTTTTCTTCCAAGCCTACATACATTTTTACACATATTGTAAAGCATTTAAAATCTTGTTCTATCTGAATCTGTCTTATTGTGAATCTATTGTTTTAAACTAGGGCTAAAATAGCAGCTTTGGCTGGTGGCTCCGCCCACCTCAGCTTCCCAACATGGCGGTGGTATGTTTACCACCAGCTCTGGGCCACTGTCAGCTCTGGGGGCCATCGACTCTTAGAAATAGTGGTTCTATGCTTCTTTCAAAGCAGTGTGTAGCCCAGAAACCTCTTTTTTTTTGTACTAGCAAAAACTAAATCTACCATGTAGCATAATGTGTCACTTGTAGACCCCTCATTCCCACCATACTGCTGGTCAAACAAGCACTCCAGGAACCCAACAACTTGAGAGGAGAGACCTCCCATGTTAATAAATTATATAAATTGATATTGTATAATGGTCATCCTACACAGAGCAATTAACACATTAAATGTAAATTTAATCAAAATTATAACACAGTAGCCACAGGCTTTTCTCTGTGCTGCCCTGCCCTGTCCTATGGACACCTATAAATAATCATTCTGAAGCTTAATATTAATTATAATTGTTTGGCTGATGGCTCAGGCTTATTACTAGCTAGTTCTCACATATTAAATTAACCCATTTCTATTAATGTATGTATTGCCATGTGGCTAGTGGCTTACTGGTATTTTCACATCTTGCTTCTTGGGTTGCTCACTGGCTTCTGCTCTTCTCCCTGTATCTTTGCTTGGATTTCACCCTGGCTATATCCTGCCTTGCCATAAACCAAAGCAGCTTCCTTATTAATCAGTGGTAATAAAGCATATTCATAGTGTAGAAAAAGACATCCCACAGCACAGCACCATTATGAAATATCAACATGCATAATGACAACACCAGTTTATCTGTCAACCTGGACAGTGCAAAAATCACAAAGTCCCACACTTTAGGCAATCAATGCCAGCTTAGAGAGGGAGAATAAGTTTTCCCAGAGATGTGCACCTTAATAGGTTATCCAATCCCAAGTGATCAGCACTAAACACATGCACATACAAATGGTATGTTTTATATGTATGTGTGCATATGTGTGTACATAGGCCATAAAATTAAGAGGGAGGTGGGGCTATGGGAGGAGTTGAGGTTGAAAGTGGGTGGGGGGGAGTAGAAATCATGTAAATGCATTTTAGTTTAGTTGTGTATGAAATTCTCTAGAAAATAATTTTTAAAACAGCATATTCTTCACAAGCATATAAAAATTCTTAAAATTAATATGAAAGCACAAACAAAAACATGCATAGTCAAAGCAATCCTAAACAAAATGAACACAACTGGAGGTATCATCATACCTACACTAAACTAATATACTACAGAGTCATGAGTCACTTTATACTACAGAGCTATTGGTGGGTTGTAAATAAATAACACGGTACTGGCACAAAACCAGACACATGATCAATGGAATAGAATAGAAAAATCAAGAGCCTAGATACAAATCCACACAATTATACCTAACTCATTTTTTAAATAAACCTGACAAATATATATATTCATATATATATGAAAAGAAAGTATTTTCAACAAATGGTGCTGTATGAAAACTGGATTTTAATATGTAGGGAATGAAACTAGGTCCTTATCTCTCACCCTAAACAGAACTAAACACCAAATTGATCAAGGGACTCAACATAAGTCATGGCACCCTGTAGCTATTAGAGGAAAAGAGTCAAGAATATGCTTCAACTTATGGACACATGTCATAGCTTTCTGAAATGACTCTGTCAGCGGAGGAAATAAGACAACAAAACAAATGGGCTCCCTTGAAACTAAAATTTCCTGGACAAGAAAACGTACTGTCAAGTACAGAGGCAGCCCACATAAAGGAAGAGATTATTTTCCAGCAGTACATCCAATTAAGAATTGGTGTGAAAATATACAAAGAACCAAAAAATCTAAACATGAAGAAAAGAAATGGCGCAGTTTTAAAATGGGCTATGAACCCGAACAGAAAGTTCTCAAAATAGGAAATAGATGTGGCTGGTAAACACTTCCAAAATCCTTCACCATCAAGGAAATGCAAATTAAAACTACATTAAGAGTCCATCGAACCCCAGCTAGATCAAATCGTCATTAGCTAGATTTAATGTTATCATTAAAAAAACAAACGGCAACAAATTCTATTACAAATGTGGAGAACCCTTATACACTGTTGGTAGTGGTGGAAACTGGTGCAGCCACTCTGGAAATCAGTCTGGATGCTTCCCAGAAAGCTAACACAGAACTACCATATGACCCTGTTATACCATTCCTCACTCTATATCTGACCAAAGAGATGCTTGTACCTCCATATTCACTGTTCCCTTACTCACAGTAGCCAGGAAATGGAATCAGCCTAAATGGTCATAAACTAATGAATGTATAATGAAAATGTGGTGCCTGTAAACAAAGGAACGTTATTCATCTGTAAACAACAATGAAATGACCAGATTTTCAGGTAAAGGGATGAAACTGGAAAAAATAATTCTGACTTAGGTAGCACAGGCCCAAATTGCTCCAGTTCTTTAGCTATATGTGCTTATGTTGCAGTGCCTGTAGAATTAAAAGATAAAAATGTAGAAAGGATATATTCATGAGTACTAAGAAATAGAGGACAGTAGAACACAAATAAAAACCTTGGGGGAGGGTAAGAACATGTAAACAGAGACTTTTTTTTGTCCCATCTGGTCCTGCAGCCACTTTTAAAATAATCACTGAGGTTTATATTAATTATAAATGTTTGTCTGATGGCTCAGGCTTATTACTAACTAGCTCTTACACTTAAACTAACCCATTTCTATTAATCTAATGTATTGCTGTGTGGCTTGGACTTACTGGTCTGCTAGCACCTTGCTTCTTGGGCTGCTGGCTGGTGTCTCTCTTGACTCCACCCTTCTTTCTCCCTGTATTCAGCTTGGTTTTCCCACCTAGCTATATTCTGCCTTGCTATAGGCCAAATCCGCTTTATTTGTCAACCAATGAGAGCAACACATATTCACAGTATACAGAAAGACCATCCCACAGCAGGAAAGTTGAAACAAACAGGGGAGTAGAGAAGAAAGAACAGAAGAGTTAGTTAATCATAAAGAAGGGTGTATGACAAAGCCATATGCAAAGCTACTATATGTATCCCAACTTAAAATACTATTCTTTTAAAGTTAGAGGGTGGGCACACTGCATAGCTGGATAATCTGCATGTTTGTAGAGAAGCCAGAAGTTACTAAACAAAAATCCTAGTAACAGATAGGGACATCTCTATATGACATCTTGGTCAAGGAGATTCCACAACCAAAAATAAATAAATATAGGTTCCTTTCTGTTACAATCCAGAAATAGAGTATAATAAACTATTATATCAGATGCCACACACCTTGGATGTATAATATATCAGGCTAGAAACATCTTCCCTAATGGCTAGATTTCATAGTACCAGAAGGTGCTGTGCAGGCTGCTAGAAAGAAAAGGCATCAAGGATTGTATTAGTGAGGGTTCTCCAGAGTGACTTACAGCCTATTATTCTGCTAATCTAACACTGTCTGACAGAAAGTTCAAGAATCAGGGGCCAGGTGTTGGTGATGCATGTCTTTAATCCCAGCACTTGGGAGGCAGAGCCTGGTGGATCTCTGTGAGTTCAAGGCCAGCCTGGTCTACAGAATGAGACCCAGGACAGGCACTAAAACTACACAGAAAAACCCTGTCTTGAAAAAATAAAAAATAAAAAAAGAAAGTTCAAGAATCGAGTAGTTGCTCAATCCATCATGCTGGATGTCTTAGCTGTTCTTCAATAGTCACTGGATCCTTGAAGAAGTAAGGTCTAAGCTCAGTGAAGGAATGAATTTGCTATCAAGGAAAGGGCAAGCAGGCAATAAGCAAAAGCTTCCTTCTTCCATATTCTATATAGGCTTTCAGCTGAAAACATGGGTCAGATTATGTCTGAATTAAAGATCCATATGAAAAGCATGTCTTCCTACCTCAAAGCTCCAGATTAGAAGTGTATATTCCTACTTCAAATTAAGCAAAAATTCCTAACAGGTATGCCCTACATTTTTATGTAGCTGATTATGGATGAAGTCAAATTGACAACCAAAAATACCCATCATAAGTCCACCCCTTGTCAACTTGACACACAATCATATCTTCTTATGTCATGCTTAATTTCCAAATGAAAATGATAGCCAGATCATAACAACACCTAAGCATCATATTAGGTAACTATCCCATGTACAATTGCAAATGCATTATATATTAAACAAGGTCATAATTATGCCTAACATGATATCTATCACTGTCCCTCATACAATCACAAATGCATTATAAATTTATAATAGGTGGCAATGTTCCTTTAGGGACATTATTTAGCATCTCAAACTTAAATATGATAACCATTGATAGTCTCTTAGTTGATGCTATATTACATAATACAGAAATTGAGGAAAGAAGATACAAATATCTGCACAAATACATTCTTAACAAAATATGACAGAAACATTCATGTCAATTATTGTGGTGGTTTGAAAGAAAATGGCCCCCAAAGGAAGTGGCACTATTAGGAGGTGTGGCCTTGTTGGAGGAAGTGTGGCACTGTCGGGGTAGTCTTTGAGGTGTCTTTTGCCCAAGCTTCACTCTGTGTGACACACAGTTCACTTTCTTTTTTTCCCCTTTTTTCATTATTAAGAAATTTTCTATTCACTTTACATACCAACCACAGATCCCCCCACTTTCCCTCTTCCCTCTTCCCACCTCCAGTCTTCCCCCCAACTCACCCTCCCCCATCCCCACATTTCCCAAGTCAAGGTCTGGGGAGTCGGCAGAGCCTGGCAGAGCCTGGTACACTCGGCTTCACTCTGTGTGACACACAGTCCACTTTCTGTTGCCTTCTGATCATGATATAGCCAGCATCATGTCTGCTTACACACCATGCTCCCTGCCACGATGATCATGGACTAAACCTCTGAAACTGTAAGCCAGCCCCAATTAAATGTTTTCCTTTATAAGAGTTGCCATAGTTATGGTGTCTCTTCATAGCAAGTAAAACCCTAACTAAAACAGAAGTTGGTACCAGGGACTGGGGTATTTCTGTGATGGACCTGACCATGTATTTGTTTGGAGGAATTTGGACTTTGGTACTTTGAGTTAGGAAAGCAGTAGAATGCTTTAAGTGCTGCTTAGTGAGCCATAGTAATAGGAGCATAGAAGACAGTAATGCTGAGTTATCTGAACTGTGGAGCGCTTACTCAAGATGTTTCTGTTAATATTCTGACCCACCCCTTGAAATTCTGCTCCTTGGCACCACCCTGCATTCTGATGGAAAAGCCTCATTTTAAGAAAACACTCCTCCCCTCCCTCCCTCCTTCTCTCTTTCTTTCCTCCCTCTTTCTCTCTCTCCCTCCCTCTTTCTCTCTCCCTCCCTCCCTTCCTCCCTCCCTCCCTCTTTCCCCACCAGGGAGTGTGCACACCTCTGCTTTTTTTCTCTTCTCTTTTCTTCCTCTCTCTCCTTTCCCTATCTTTCTCTCTATCTTTCTAATAAACTATTTCCATGTGGATACAGTGCCTGGGTTGTGAATGAATGTCCACCACCGCCACCGCCACCACCACCACCACCATGCCTGGATGGCATGTCTCACCCACCACCCGCTGCTACATGTACGCAGCATGACAGCATGTTTTTCCTCACACCTGGGATACCCTCAGGGTCTCCCATGCAATATATCATAGCACTGGTGCTAGTGACTCGGCAGAGGTCCTCCTAGTGCATTCTCCTGCCTGCTGGCAGTCTGATACACCCTGGGAGCCCTGGAACCTTCAACACTCATTTCATCCAACACCAGCATAATCAGTAAGCCCCTCTTCAGTAAGCCTCCCTTTTGGCTATTTTCCCACAAGTGAAGTTTCATCTCATTTTGCTCACTGGTACCAAGTGTCTTTTAGGCTTTAAGTCCTTTGGCCCCTGTCCCTAAGCAACAGCATATGGAGTCAGCCTGTGCCCACTCAGTTCCATGGCCCATAGCCTTTGGTATGATGGTCCATTGATATATTGTGCCATTTGTTGGCCCTCCATGACTCTCTGGGATGCTGGAGGTCAGTCCACTGGATCTTATACCTCACTGTGGAAATCTGCCTACCCTCTCCTATCCCAGCTCCCACCGCTGCTGCTCACATTGTTAGATCAAGCCAGGCAGAGCATAGTCCCTGCCCTCCACCACTGCTGCCAACCCATGGCTTGGGTTCATTCCTCTGCGGCTGCTTGAACCATGCCACAGCCTGGGGGCTCCCTCTCGCTTGCCCAGCTGCACTGCTGCTCTGTTTTTGGTCCCTCCACAGCACCAGCTCAGAGCTCCAATGCATTAACCATTAAAGTTTCCAGAAAGTCTATCTTTCTTTCACAAAGTCTACTTCCTATGTGCGAATGGAAATGTATGATGGATGTGGCCACCTATATTTCTTTCTGACTGACTTTTAAATGCCTTAGTTTATATGTTTCTTATCTGTTCATTTTATTTTGGGAAAAAAACCACATGACCACATGATCAGTTACCATATTTGATAAGAGCTGTCATATGGTCAGGCTGACACCATCTTTGCTAAGATCAAAGAGGGACAGGCCATATGACCTCACAGCCATCTTTACTAAGGACAGCAGAAAGTCACTTCCTGACTCAGTTATGGGTGGGGAACTCAGCACTCAGGCCAGCTACACTGGGGAGAGGTCAGAAAATTGCCTCATGCTAAGCATTGTTTTATGGATGGAGAAAAGTCCTTTGGTCTTAGCCTAGCATTCCCCAGTTGCTGCTCTCAGACTTGAGCAGGTGGAGTCTAGAGACTATCCTCCCTACATGCTGGCAATATAGCCAACTTGCCAGCCTATTTCATTGCCTGACTCAGTGGGTGGGGGCAGCATGCTCCTATGCCAGGATAATGTAGCAACAATAATGCTTAAGAGATTTTAAATCTTTTTAAAATGCCATGTACTTTATCTTTGATATTGCAAGAAGACATCTGAGTGATCTTGAACCTTTCCTTGGGAGAAGTTTTTAGGTTTCTTGATAAATGATTCAGGATATAAATACCAGCTACAAAAATATAAATTTAAACTTCTCATCAGGCCAAAGACTTCTCTATGTCCAATCTGTACCTTGCTCTCTCTAAACAAAAACTGTACATACTTTTAACCAAAATCTATAATTTCGCTAATAGATCTAAAACTTTTATGTCCTTTTATAAAATAAAAATTCATATAAACAGGATCAAAAGAAATCATTGGATCCACTTACAGAGGTGAAACAAGTTCCAGATAAATGAATTTTCAGTTTTCTTCACTTGTCTATTTCTGAGGCTGGTATTTCTCTCCCTCCTGGTCTCCATTTCCCAACTACTAAGACTATGGGCCAAGAGGTTCCAAACAAGTTCATAAATTTTAACTCTGTCTCTAGTCTGTATCTGTTTCAGTGGACTTCCATCTGGCCAACTGACACATCCAGGCACCGGCTACTGACTTCAACCCATGAGATGACATGGACCTGCTAAAAGCTGATATGGTCCAGCCAAAATGTAATTATTTCCTGTCTCTACAGCTAGGTCAGATGACCACACACTTATGATACACCCCATTTATCATAAGTGTGTGGTCATCTGACCTAGCCTAGGTTCCCTCCTTACCTTTGACTAGCTAGAGTCCTGAACACCTGTGCCCCAGTTCAGCTTGAAGCAGTTATGGAGAAGAGTACATCGTCCTGTACTCCCTGTTCCCAAGACAGGCTAAAAAGTGGGATTAAAGGTTAAAAAACCCAACAGGAGGATAAATTGGCTACTGAATGACCACTGATATACCAGGAAACTGGACCCAATATTGTCGATTGATATTTATTGGCTAGAATGGTTCTGCAATAGGATGAAACACTTGACCTTCTTTATGCAGAACCAGGGAGGTATTGTATGACCTTAAGAAATAATTATTTCCCATATAAAACATTCAAGATTATAATCTGGATATACTCAAAGATCAGTACTTCAGCTACAGGGCCTTAAAATGGTAATAGATTCAGATATCACTGCCAACAGCTTTAAAAATGTCTGTTTTTACTCAAGGTCTATTCAGGCTTAAGAATCTATGCCTCTTGGTCCTTGCTAACTTCATTAAGCCATAACTAACTGGGAAACCTACACACACACACACACACACACACACACACACACACACACACATGCTTTCAAAGTTAATTTAACAGATTTCGTTCCCCCAGTCCTCAAACACCTGTAGAGATCTGAGAACATGGCATTTAATATGATAGAGAGACATGTCAGCTCCTGGCAGCATCCTGTATCTTCTCAAAAACGATGAATGGCTGCAGAAGAACTTCTACCTGGAAGCTTACGGCAAGGCCAGACATGCAGAAAAATGCTAAGATCTTGTCCAGACTGTGAATAAGAGGAGCAACGGGTATCAATTGTCCTCTCTGCCAAGACGTGTAGGATGACCTCCCCAAATTTCTATTTCACACAAAAAAAAATCTGTCAGATCTTCTGGGCTTATCAGCTGAACAAGTGCTGCCTTTGGGGCCTCTGTCCCCCAGTGATTACAGAGAGACTTGGGATTGCTGCCTAGGTAGCTGGAAAGCTGCCTCCCTTCTTAAATTTATCCTTCTCAGATCTGACAATGTTTGATGACTAGAGTATCAGTTTAACAGCCCCAATCAGCCCCAATCCAAAAACTACAAGCACCATGATAACTCATTAATAAGTTTCCTGTTAAAATTACAGACAAGTATACTTTATTCACAGGCTTCATGGTGCAGGTTTCAGGTATAACTCAAGAGGTTCAAAATTTTAATATTGATAAATGTAGTTTTGACAAACTGATACAGCATTGACTACAAATTGTCCTTAAGATTTTTAACCCTTTTGCTATGATGTAAATCTATTCCAGCTGTTTTAGAGATACTTACAGCTTCCTGGGAAAAGTTCTGCCAATGTATCAAGAAATCTGGTCTGATGAATCTAACAATCTCCAGAGCCCATTTCTAACACCAACTATTTTTCTAGCATTTTTTGCAGATTTGCCGTTCCCACCTGACCTCCTGAGAAACAGCAGATGCCATGGCTTCTATACTCCTGATTTGGCCTGCCATTTCCCCCCAAGCTCTGAAATACCACTGTTGCAACCTGCCTTTTCAGCTCCTTCAAGGAACAGATGCATCTGAGATTCCCCGCCGTGCATGACTTCTGGTTTCCCCATCCCCTCTTCACCCCTTGTCAGCTTGATGAAGTCTCAGGAATTCAGTGCCCTTTTTCCCCCACTTGCTTCCATAATTCACCTTTTTAAAAATAATAATCAAAACAGAGGAATGTTAATATTCTGACCTGCCCCTTACATTCCAGCCCCTTGGCACCACCTTGTGTCCTGATGTAAAAGCTTCATTTTAAGGAAGAAACCCTCCACTTCCTCTCTCTCTCTCTCTTCTACCCTTACCCCTTCCCCACCATGAGGTGTGCACACTTCTGTTTTTCCTCTCTTCTCTTCCTCTTTCTCCTTTCCCTATCTGCTATGGTCTGTATGTCAAATGTGTTGATCTGATTGGTTGAAATAAATAAAGTGCTGATTGGCCAGTAGCCAGGCAGGAAGGATAGTATAGGTGGGACAAAAGAGGAGAGAATTCTGGGAGGTAGAAGGCTGGGGTGGACAGACACTGCCAGCCGCCACCATGACAAGAAGGATGTAAGGTAATGGTAAGCCACGAGCCATGTGACAAAGTATAGACTAACAGAAATGGGTTAATTTAAGATAGAAGAAGTAGATAACAAGAAGCCTGCCATGGCCATACAGTTTGTAAACAATGTAAGTCTCTATGTGTTTACTTGGTTGGTTCTGAGCGTCTATGGGCCTGGCCAATGAGAGAGATTTGTCCTGACTGTGGGCCAGGCAGGAAAACTCTAACTACACCTATCTTTCTCTATACCTTTCTAATAAACTCTTTCTGTGCAGATGCAGTACCTCGGTTGTGAATGAATGTCCACTGCCACCACCATGCCCACATTGCATGTCTCGCCCACCACCCAAAGCTGCATCCACTCAGTATGCCAGCATGGTTTCTCTCACATGTGGTACATCCTGGCCTGGCTAGCTGGGATCCCCTGTATGACATATCATAACAGTTCCAGAGGAGAAGAATTTCAGTATGTTACCTAGAAATTGTACTTGTGATATTTTATTGAAGAATGTGGCTGGTTTTTGCCCTTGTCACAAGAGTCTGCATGAGGCTACAGTAAGGAAATTGGGATTAGTTCCAGACAAAATCTCAAAACAACCTAGTATAGACTCTGTTGTTTGGTTATTAGTGGAAATTCTAATGAAGGTTTATAATGAAAAGGAGTAAGCTAAACAAATAAAAATATAAAATGTACAGATTGGAAAAGGGGCACCAGGAAATGGAATAGAGCTAAATCCTGTATTCCAGGAGATACACAGATTAAGAAATGGAATAATAAGAAAGAGAGTGATAATCTCAGAGTAAGATCCCACCCAGATAAATTTCCAATCTGTAAAAAAGAAATTAAAGAAAAGCTTAGAGCTGGGTGTGGTGGTGCATGCCTTTAAGCCCAGCACATGAAAGGCAGAGGATTGTAGCTCTCTGTGTTTGAGGCCAGCCTGATCTACAGAGCAAGTTCAAGGACAGCCAATCTTAGGCAGTAAAGGTAAAAAGCCAAAAACAGAAAGCTAGTGCAGATGTAATTTAGTGATAGTGCCATGTTCCAGCCCCAGCAAGCAGCAGAACTTGGCAGCTTCAGCCCCATGGTTCTGGCTTTACCGTTAAGGATGAAAGAAACAGGTTATGGAATTTCCTTTACGCCTAAGAAAAGCCACTGAGGCCAGGCATGTGTCAAGAATGCTCCTGAATGGAGGCATAGAGAAGCCATTGCATGAAGCTGTGAAGGTGAAGCCTGGATTACCTTGGAGACCCCAAGATGTTATAGATGCCACAGTCATGAGATACCTGCCAAGGAAAACTGCTAAGGGAATGGAACTAGCTCAAGAGAAAGAAGTGCATTGCAGTGAACAAAGCTGAAAGGAACTGGAAATGTGAAAAATGTTTCAACATCAGACATGGAAATGCAGAGTTTGAATTTGTCCAATTTGTCTGGCCTTTGGTCTTGCTTTGGTCCAGTATTTCTTCAGTGTGCCCCCTTCCCTACATTTTGGAATAGTAATGTATATCCTATGCCATTATATGTTGGAAGTATATAATCTGCTTTTTGATTTTGATGTTACAGGGAGATTACAGTTAAGAGATTGCATAAGTCTCAAAAGAGACTTTGAAATTTGGATTTGAAACAAGTTTGAGACTGTTACAGACTGTGGGAACTTTTGAAGTTGGAATGAATGCATTTTTGCATTATGGTACGGCTACATGCTATTGGGGTCAGGGAGCAGAATGTGGTGGTTTGAAAAAAAAATGGCCCTCAAAGAGAGTGGCACTATTAGGAGATACGGCTTTGTTGGAGTAGGTGTGGCCTTGTTGGAGGAACTATGTCACTGTAAAGGTGGTCACTGAGGTCTCCTTTACTCAAACTTCACTCAAAGTTACACACATTCCACTTTCTGTTGCTTTATGATCAAGATGTAGCCAGCACCATATCTGCCTGCACACCTTCATTCTCCCCATCATGATGATAATGGACTACTAAAACTCTGAAACTGTAAACTGCCACCTCAATTAAATGTATTCCTTTCCAACCCCTAAATGCATTCCTTTATAAGAGTTGCCATTGTCATGATGGCCCTTCATAGCAATTAAAACCCTAAGATAATTTTAATTCTCAGTTCCACAAGGGGTCATGTGATCTTAGCTGGTATTTATCATTATATTCTTCTACTACCAATTCTGTCTTTCCTCCAACCTTGGCCGGCTACTCAGCAGGTCTTGGCTCTTTTTCTGTAGGAGCGTGATCCACACCTCTATGCTTTTTGTCATCTTGCCTGGACTAGGCTGTTGCAGTTTCTCATTGACTAATTGACACCCACCCTAAAGGATCTCCTGAACTCCAGTCATAATCTTTCTTATGTCCATTGTGGAGAAGCAACACAATTTCCCCCATGGTAATCTAGATTAATCACTCTTCCTAACTGTTTTTATTTCTTAACCTGATTAAGGAGCAAGATATTGCTGTGACAGGCCTAATTATTCTTCTTATGGGCAGAATGTGGACTTTGTGGCTTTGTATTAGAAATACAGTTAAATGCTTTAAACAGGACTTAATGGACTGTCCTAATAGAAGCATGGAAGACAGTGGTGCTGAGAGCAATGTAGATTATGATGGCATGGCTCAAGAGGTTTCAGAGAAGAATATTAGTAAATGGCCTACAGACTATTCTTGTGATATTTTGGAAAAGAATGTGGCAGCTTTCTGCCCTTGTCCAAAAAAAATGTCTAGACTTTAGCCTTTAATTTATTCAAGAATTCTAGATTAATAGCATTGGCAGAGGAGATTTCAAGACAGCGTAGTATTGACTCTGTTATGTGGTTATTAGTGGTCACTCTTATGCAGATTTATAAGGAAAAGAAACAAGCTAAGCAAGGAAAAATAAAAATGTACAGTTTGAGGAGGAAAGAAACACCAGGAAATATAATGGAGTTAAGTCCTGTGCTCAGGGTGATTAAAAAGATTATAGAAAAGCTTGATGTCAAAGAGAATAAAGGGAGTGGTGACTTCAGGGCAAGAACCCACCCACATAAGCTTCCAACTTGTGAAAAGTAATTAAAGAAAATCTTAAGAAATAAAGGAAACCATAAAAACAGAAATCTGATACAGATGTAATTGAACAACGAGGAGGCCCAGCAAGCAACAGAACTTGGCGGCTTAGGCCACATAGTTTTTGCTTTAGGGTCAAGGATATAAGAAAGGGATTATAGATTCTCTCTCCATGACTAAGAAAAGCCACTGAAGCCAGACTTGTGTCAGGGATATCCTTGAGTGGAGGCCCAGGGAGGTCATTGTGAAAGTTATGAAAGTTAAATACATATTTCATTGGAAACCCCCAAATGTTAGAGATTCCAGATGAGTGGGATCCCTGCCAAGGGAAACTGCTAACTGAGTGTGGAACCAGTCCAAAAGAGAGGAATTTGTTGCTGTCAACAAAGCTTAAAAGAGCTGGATATCTGAAAATTGCTTTAACATCAGACATGGAGGTGCAGTTTTGTGTTTACCCAGCTTGTTTTGGGGCTTGATTTGGTCCAGTATTTCCTCACTATGCTACCTTCCCTGCATTTTGGTAATGTATATTCTTTGCCAATATATGTTGCAAGTATGTGGTCTGTGTTTTTATTTTAATTTTATAGGAGTTACAATTAAGAGAGTGCCTTGAGTCTTAGAAGAAACTTTGAACTTTGGACTTTTAAACAGTGTTGAGACTGTGATGGACTATGGGGAATTCTGAAGTTAGACTAACTGCATTTTGCATTATACAAGCCTATGTGGGGAGCAGGGAATAGAATATGGTGGTTTGAATATGAATGACTCTCAGAGGCTAATATATTTGAATGTTTAGTCATCAGGGAGTGGCAATATTTGAAAGTATTAGGAAGTGTGGCCTTGTGGAAGAAGTGTGTCACTGGGGACAGTCTTTAAGGTATCCAACGTGCAAATCAAACCCAATGACTCTCATTTCTTCCTGCTGTCTATGGATCCAGATATAGAATTCTCACCTCCTTCTCCAGAACCATGTCTGCCTGCATACCATCATGCTTTCCACCATGCTGATAATGGACTAAACCTCTGTAACTGTAAGCAAGATCCAATTAAATGCTTTTCTTTATCAAAGTTGCCATGATTATAGTGTCTCTTCACAGCAATAGTACATTATCTGAGACAATGATGTCACCTAATTATGAAGCCTGTAAGCTTTAATACCAGCTTGCTGAGCAAGATGTACCAATTTGTACGATAGGGACACTACTTTCATGGGAGTAAACAGTGTCTAATTGTGTTTGAGGCCCAATCCACAGCAGGGAATGCTTGAATAGCACTGTGAAACTTGTCAAAAACATGTGACTGAGGAAAACATAAGCCCTAACTTATTACTGGTTAGATAAATTTACATAGTACCAAACTGTCTTTTTTTTTTTCTCCTTTTTTTATTTACTATATTTGTGTTTTAATTTTACACATCAGCCATGGGTTCCCCCTGTCCTCCCCCCTCCTGCCCCACCCCCACCTTCCCCCCAGCCCCTCCCCTCCATTCCCATCTTCTCCAGGGCCAAGACTCCCCTGGGGATTAAGTTCAACCTGGTGGATTCAGTACAGACAGGTCCAGTCCCCTTCTTCCAGGCTGAGCAAGTGTCCCTATGTAAGCCCAAGGTTCCAAACAGCCAGCTCATGCACTAAGGACAGGTCCAGGTCCTACTGCCTGGATGCCTCCTTCGCTTCAGCAGCACATATACTAAAATTGGAATGATACAGAGAAGATTAGCATGGCCCATGCCCAAACTGTCTTTTAAATAGCTGTTTTAGGCTGTATAGCAATGCTAATCTCAGCCTTAATGTGAGAACCCTCTCTTTACAGTGAGTACCAGATCAGTTATACTTACTCCCACTTCTGAGAATAAGTGACTGCTGAGTGTTGAGTCCTGTACTAGACATTTGTAACAACCCCTCTAGGGCTCAGAGAACTTTGAAGAGGAAGAATGTTGGAGCTGGAAGACAGGAGAAGTGCTGCAAAATGCCATCTTCTAAGAACACAACCATGGCAATCTTGAACTCACAGCAGCTGAAGTTACTTGTGCTGCATCTGCACAAAAGGAGCTCTACCAACAATAAGTTTGGACATGGAAGGGCACCCTACTCTCCCAGTTGAACTATTAGGTATTAAAATGTCTGGAACATTGGAAGTCATTGTCTTCAATTTTGTACCAACTGGAAACCCACTCTCAAGCTCCAGTAATTTAAAACCATGACCAAACAGAAGGCCCCATCTTCCTTAAATGACAGGGAAAGGAAGCCACCTTTTCTGCTGTAGTGTGAATTCTAATTGATCATAATAATAAAAGCCTAGAGTCAGATATCAGGGTAAATGCTAAAAGATCAGAGAAGTATCAGAAGATCAGAAGAACTAGCCACAGTCACCTCTTACATCCCCAACTCTTTAGTTCAAAAAGGGAGCCAAGCTCCTGTCTGGGACCATCTTATATTCCTCTCTCTGTCCAGCCATATCACTTTTTGTCTCCTGTCTGTACAGACCTCCAGACCTATATGGTTAACTAATGGCTAGTTACACCATCTGATTTTTAAGCAAGCTTTATTTGTGAGAGCACAACAGAATATCACCACATTTCCCAATTTTTGTCTCAAATAAAAAATAAGCTTATAACTCATATAAAAATAAAAACAAAAACTACATACAATATATACAGATGATAAATAAATCAGCAATGTCTATTCCATGAACATTTGACAGATTCAGAGAAAATACTCATTATCTATCCTATCTTGGTGAGTCCAAAACCTTGTACCTAATTCACTTTCTATTCTAACTTGCATTACCAAAACTATCTTTTAATGTCTCACAACCCTATACACTTTACACCTCTTCAGTGAATTTCTTTTCTGAATTTTGTAACAAGGAAAGCTATAACTGTAAAGTCCTCACCTCCATCATCAGAGATTCAAGAGGGAAATAATATTGCCTGAGTAAGCAGGAAGTACAAAAATAATGACTTCCAAAAAATGTGAGAAATGACAAAAACAGATGGCTGCCTGGATAGTCACCCAAGTTTCCTCTGTAATGTTGGAGCATTCATCTTCAGCCTACCCCTGCATGTGTTCATCTAAGGCTGCTGAGCAGTCACTTGGTGCATGCTGGATGTCATAAAGGAATCCCTAAGATGCATTATTCCTCTGTTTTTACTTAGAAACCCAAGTGTTACCCATCATAAAGCCCATGAAAGCCCACAAGAAGAACTTAGGACAAAAAAATATTCTTTCAGTTTGACATCAATCCATAACAGCCAAAGCAAGAAAGAACCTGTGGTGGTGTGCAGATATGTCTCCCATAAGTTGATCTTGGGAGATTTCCATACCTCTAGCCCTACTTCATTGTTTGATAGTCTTAGCCTCATCCTTCCACCAGGTCCTCCACTGTAATTGAGGACCAGGATCCAAGACTGCTGTAACCAAATCTCTCCAATCTTGGGTAATAATTCTATTACAAGTTGACCATGAGTTTAACATCTGCTTCACAAAAGGTGAATGCATGCCATACGACACTATCTTTTTCTTGAATCTCCTTAAATCTAACATTTACACAGGAGTCCATTCAGCTTTTATACATCTTTGGGGATACATTTGGCAATTCCTGTAAGGTTACTGGATAAATTAAAGCAGATTGTTTGAAAACCTTATGCTGTTCCTCTCTAACCTTATAATGCAACACTGAGATTGGTTTTCCTTTAAATTCCTTTGTCTAGGTCTGAATATCTCTATGATCTGTTTTCATAAGTTTTTCTAAAACTTGTATCTTAGCACTAATTTTAAGTAACTTTTTAGTGATAAAAATGATAAAACTGCTAATGTTTATAATTCACATTACATAAATCCCATCTAAATTAATTGTCCTCTCATTTAATTGTTGCATTTTCAAGATATCCAGTGTATCATCATACAGAGACCTAACTCCCTCTATTGTAATAGTTTTTCCCATTTTTATTGTGGGAAAAACTCTTTTTTAACTTCTTCCTCCCTTTAAAAATTCCCAATTGTCTCACCAAATCTGCCAATGATGACAATTAAGATGTGAGGCTGACTGCTTCTATATAGAACAGTAGAAGCCTGAGAAGGTGTCAAAGCAGCCACCTAATGTAGCATCAGCCCAAGGAAGGGGTCCAGGGAAAGCCCACAACCCACCAGGAGAGAAGGAGCCAAAGAGGAAGCTATCTGCACAGGGGAACATGCAAAAGCAAATAACTCCTGCAGCATTTGGAGCTCAAATACCTATGGAGTTTGTTGCAGAGAGACTGTAACAGAAAAATCCCAAACTTGCTCAGAGGCTTAGGGAAAAAAGAGAGGAGAAGCTAGCCAGCGAAGCAATGACTCCAGTGGGAGCCCCCACATGCAGCTCTGGCATATGCCAATGTCTGCAATGCCACAGGGAAGTGGTTTTTCATAAATTCATGCCCCCAAAGTTGGATGCTAGATGTAGCATGAATTCTAATTGGTCTTAATAATAAAAACCTGGAGTCATATGCCAGAGTAAATGCTGAATAATCAGAGAAGTAAAGGAACTAGCCAGGCACCTCTTACCTCCCCAACTCCTTAGTCCAAAAAGGGGGCTGAGATTCTGTCTGGGCCCACCCTATATTCCTCTCTCCTCCCAGCCATATCATTTCATGACTCCTGTCTGTAAAGACCTCCAGACCTCTCTGGTTAACTAATGGCTAGCTCTACCATCTGATCTTCAGGCAAGCTTTATTTGCTGGAACACAAACAAAATGTCATTCCTAGTATATAGCTTTTTAATTTTTTTTATCATTTCTTGCATGTATATAAGAAGTTTTTGGTCTTTTCACCCTAATTAAGCTATCTAATCCCCTCCCCATCATGTTGAAACCTCTTCCCAATAGACTCACCTTCGAATTTCACATCTTTTTTTGTGACTCACTGAGCTTAATTTTGATTCTTCATATAAGCATTAGTGGGGGTTATTTACTGAAATATGGACAATCTATTACAACACAGAAAAAAATGACAGAGAGAGAGAGAGAGAGAGAGAGAGAGAGAGAGAGAGAGAAACCACTGACTGCCCATAGTCTTTCAGTAAGTTATGGGAATTCATGAGTTCCTCCCCACTGGATGATGGATGGTAATGGGCACAATTGATGAGGGAAGCCGAAGGACTACTTTACCATTTATTAACAAGAAAAATCCATGCACAATTATCACAAGACGGAATAGGGAATCTGAACTGGGTCACCAGCTGCTCCACTACTGACACTTGACCCCACATTCCACATTCCAAAAGGGTCAGTGCATCCCTTGACCCTGCCTTATATTTGGATCAGATCCATTTCCAAAGAAAATCCCATCTCTTGGACCCAAATGCTCCTTTCAAATTGGCTAGTGGACTGGTGACAGAATTCCCATAACATTTCCCCCTTTTGTCTAATTATGAAGGAAAGGTTCTGGTCCTATCATAATAAAACAATATACAATAAGAATTATTATCAAGTATTGTCCAGAAGAAAGGAAAGGTAATAACCTAAACTATCAGAGACTGCGGGGGTCCAGCCCTTGATAGTCCCTTCCCAGGGTCCAGGAAGAATCTACAACCAGCTGATAATTTAATCTTTGAGGATAAGAAATGAATCTATGTACATGAAACTTCATAGTCCATACCCTTTATTATTCTGTGTCAGTTCTCTCTCTACACAGCTTATACTCTGTTCTCATGCCTAGCTCCTTCCTTGCCTGATTTGTCTCTACCTTTATCTGTTGTCCCCTCTAAGTTCTATCTTAATTCTTTCATCTTAGTTCTGCCCCATCTAGAGTCTCATCCATCTAGTTCTTTCTCATCTTAGCTCCTCCCCCACCTTCTTTCTCATCTTGTTCTTCCCCATCTGGCTCTTCCTCATCTTCCATCTTGTTCCTCTAGTACTCTCTTCTAGTCCTTCAGTCAAGTTCTTCCCCATCTAGTTCATTCCTCTCAGGCTAGTTCTTCCCATCTTGTCCATTCCGCTCCAGTTCTTACCCATCTAGTTCTTCTATTCTCTTTTGTCCTCTCTCTCTCTCCTCCTCCTCTCTGCTTCCTTATTCTCTCTGTTCTCCCCAAGCAATAGCAATCCTCTGGCTGAGCAAGGTTGAATTCTTATGGTATCATAAAGGCAGGTAAGAACTTTCCTCATGCAGTAATCTTCAGGCTTTCTTTTACAACCAAAATGGGAGTGGTAAAAGAGGAGGTCAACTGAATGCTAATGACCGGTTAGTATATGAAAAAGGGGATCTATGTGCTCAGTCTACATTCCTAGAAGTGGTTAGGTAAGAAGTTAGGGGTCTATTAGTAAGGCTGTATAAGACAGGAGGGTCTCACCCTAAATTATACAAGAAATAAAGCTATCGCCTGACCTAGGAGACAGGTGTTGTTTCATTTGGCCTTGGATGCTTGATAGACATTTTAGATAAATACACTGTTAGGAATTCTTGGAAGCTTGCATAGCATTATAATAAAATCACTGTAGGAACCAGCTAATATATATACAAAAGCTGAAATATCACCAAGACTCCTTAAGCCATGGCTTGACCTTTGGAGAAGTCCTTGACTTTTCTAAGTGGTAGCTTTTGTGATAGTAGCTGGAGTCCATTACATTTTCTGCAGCTTGCAGCACTAAACAAAAGTGAAACTATGTACAACAAGAACAATTATTAAGAAATACATTCTAAATTTCCAGACCATAAGTAATTAGAAAATTTATAGAGATTACTCCAATAGCTGTCCTCTCCTAAAGAATCCAAAGTTTTATACTTAATATGTTTTTTGCTAAGATTCAGGAAAACTGTAACTAATTGTCTAGTCTTCAACCCCCATCAAAGACCTAAGAAGGAAAATAATATTACCTTAGTAATCAGGAAGTGCAAGCAAGGCACTTCTGGAAAAAAAAAAGTAAGAAATAACAGAAACAGTTGGCTGCCTGGACAGTCACACAGGTTCCTCTGTAACACTGGGACTTCTATCTTTGGCCTACAAGCCTAGAATAACTGACAGACTGTAGTGGATAGCCATCCCAGCATTGGGAACACCGCCGGACTGCGCTATACCTTTGCCAGACCCTGCAACCTACCCCTTCATTTGTAAGTTAGCCCACAAAATAAACCTCCCTTTTAGCTACGTGGAGTGGCCTTAATAATTTCACCAATAACAGACCTTTTTCGGAAGTGGGAAATTTTGAATGAATGTCGTATCCTGTCTGAAAAAATTCAGCAGTTGCATTTCTTTGTGTCTTGCTTGTCCAGATTGGACAGTGTACTTACTGTCAGCAAGCAAGGCAAGGGCAGTTTCTTACCCTAAAGGCCATTTGTGCCACAGAGAAAGCAAGCCCCATATGGAGTGTCCTCAGTGCCCATCATCCTTTTTAGAAGTAGATCAGTGCCACCAGGAGCAAATGCGTCCATCTCATGTCAAGAAAAGTCTAAAACATTTTAAATGCCATATTCTATAGTTCTTTGAAGTATTTGAAGAGTACATATCTAATTGAAACATACCTCTGTATACCTAGGAAACCTAACTAACATGACTATAAGTTGGAGAAATATTGGTGAATATTATCCTGTAATTCTTTATTATCAGATATAGCTTTTAAGGATTAAAACTTCTCATTGCATAAATAAACAAGCTTTATAGGTAATACCTTAAGTAAAAATAGAAAAAGATATACATGATAAGGATAACAACCTCAAATTTGAAATATATACAAAATATAAATTGTAATATATACAGTATACAAAATATCTTAAACAGAAGCAGAAACATATATACAGTATAACAAAAATAACCTTAAATTTGTACCAATATACAAGAATCCATGCCAATGTATCAATATACAAGAATCCATAACAATGTAAATTATTTTAAATTGATAATTGCTTTTTTAGTTTGAAAGTAGATTTAATAAACTACCTTTTTATCCTATCATATCTATCCTCTCTTTTTTTTTTCCAAACAAGATCCCTGAATCTAATCTCTTTTGTTCAGCCCCTTACCCTATAAGAACTTGTAACCAATCCCTCTACATGATGACAAATATCTATAATCCTAAGAAAGACCAAAAACCATCCACCTCACCTATTGGGAAAGTGGATGTTGTATTCTTAAAATTACTTCCTTCTGTCTGTAGGGACAATGGCATATCTAGAAGACTCTGTTAAGACTGAAACAATGGTTAAGTCTTGGGAGAACTAGCTTCATCATTTGTTGCCAGTCTTTGAGTAATGGGAAAGTATAGAACTTATCTGAAATCCTGGCTGGAGTGGTGCATGAGGCTGGACCATCTCAGGTAGCCACCCTGGAAATGTCCTGAGAAGGTTGTATTCTAAAGCCAATCTTTGGGTTGTGGTAATCAGCTTAGTGGCATTATTCCAATCCAGGTAGAATCATCATTGTGGGGCTCCATCATCCTTTTGGAGACTTTAGAGAATGCTGATAGGAAAGTTTATCATTCACTGTAGAAAACATAAACGTATTAAATGTTGTATGTTGTAAATCTTAGGAAGGCTAAAGGATGATGATACATTAAATACATCTGGGATATCCAGGTTTAATTCCTAAATATCTATTTAAACTCAAGCATGAAATCATGCATGGGAAGCTACATGAAACCTAAGGTTAGAATTAGTTAGTGCTTTATGATATCATTAGTATCAAAACAGAAATTTAAAATTTTGAGATTGTATTTATACCTTAAAAGTTTTAGAGTCAAGATAAATTTGAGGGATATAAGATTTGTGACAATAAATCCCTAGATTTTGTCCCTAGCTTTTGGTTTTCTTCTGTCCTATATCAGACATCTAGCTCTTCTAATATGAGACAGAGACTATGAATTTTCTTTTAACAACATTCTTAGGTTTAGAGAAGGAGAAAGCCACACTCCAATTCCAAAGCCAGCTTTAGTTTTTAATTGAGTTAGGACTGCATAAAGACCACCTGTTTAACATGACTGCAGAAACTTGCAAAAACAAACATTTTGAAAGGTTTATAAAACTTTATCCTGTTGAAAGTATATTATACCATTAGGCCAGATTATTCCTTTTCTTGGTAATTTTGTTGATAGCTCTACCCTCTTTTTTAAATGCTTATTTGTCCAAAGGTTTTTGAATTCCTCAAAATGGATGTTTTTATTTTCCTAGACAGACAAAAACAGAACTATGCCCTGACTTTAATTAGGTGAGTTTTTCTTTTTGACAGGTTGAATCGCCACATTGGTTGATGAACAATCACCTCTCCTCATCAAGAGGTCTCTCATGTTCAAATCAAATCTTTATTAATTTTGATGGTATCCACAGCTTTTTGTCTCCTCTGGAAACAAAAGCAAAACCCCTTCCTCAATGTACACAATGTTCCCAAATGACACATTTCCTGGTTTCCATGAGCTCAATACATCCTTAAAGTATACAGGATGATTTAATTCAGTAGTTTTTCTACTGTCAAATGTCTTTCCTCATCTGTCGTTCATTAGCATTTAGAAAATTTAAAGTTAGTAAAGCATTATGTAATTTATCTCGGGGGGGGGGTCTTTATTACCCCTTACTGTTCATTAAACATTTCTCTTAAAGTGTGATTAGATCTTTTTGTAACTGCTTGTCCTGTTAGATTGTGTGGTACACCTATAACATGCTTTACATTGTAATATGCAAAAAACTGTTCCATTTTACTAGAGACATATCCTGAAGCATTGTCAGTCTTGATTTGTACAGGTATTTCCATGATCGCCATAACTAATAGCTGTATAATTATAAAATCAGCTTTTCAGAACCCATTGAAATCCTGAATATGTATCTATGGTATGGTATACATATTTTAATTTTCCAATGCTGCAAAATGAAACACATCCATTTGTGAAATTTCATTTCTTTGAGTACCCTTTGGGTTACTTCTTGAAGTACTGGAGTTTGGTTATACAAGGAACAAGTAGGATATTTTCTTATCATTTCCTTGGCTTGTTGCCAAGTGATAGGAAAATCTTTTTTCAAACCCTTGCTATTGACATAGTGTTTTTTAATGAAAATTTGAGGCTTCTAGCAAATTTTCCTACCAATAGTTGACCCATTTCCTCATTACATTGTGCTATAGGGATTAGTAGACCCATATGGGATCTAATAGGTGTTTTATATATAAGGGATGGTTTTATTTCTGATTATTTATTGTAAATGAACAAAATCAATTCTTTATCACCTGGAAAAAAATTCAGCAGCTTCAATATGTAATACAACACTTTCTGCATATTGTGAGTCAATAACTATATTAAGAAGTTCTGAGAAATCTTATTTATATATATGATATATTTATATATATATATATATATATATTTATATATGAGAATGGCATATAATTCTGACTTTTGAACAGAGTGATAAGAAATTTGAGCCACTTTATTAAAATGTCCTGATTTATAACCTGTCTTTTGTGATTTCTTTGCATGAGTATTGAATGTAGGGGCTCCAGAAACTGGTGTTCCCCATATAATGTGAGGAAGGATCCAATTAATACTCTTTATAAAGTACATTTTCTTTCTTTTGGGATATTTGTTGTTAATCTCTCCCAACAGATTACTGAAAGCTCTTTGCCAATGTTCATTTTCTGCCATAAAGAGGAAATTTCACCATTATTAAAAGGTACTACAATTTAGCGGGGTCTATACCTGCTAATTAATGAAGTCTCAATTTTCCTTTTAGAATCAATTCAAAAACCTTTTCTTCATATCTTGAATTCTTCACTCTGTGTATTAAATATGTCCATTCTAAGATATTACCTTCTCTCTGCATTAAAATGCTTGTAGGGGAATGCATAGAAGGTAAAATAACCATAATGCAAGCACGTTCTGGATCCAAAGAATCTACATGTGCATTCTGTAATTTCTTTCATACCAAAGCCAATTCTCTCTCAGCTTCAGCTGAGACTATTTAAGTCCTTGCCATCTTATAAGGTTTAAAACAATTTACTTAGTTCTTGAGTTTTTAATTAAATTGTGGGCCATAGCCAGTTAATGACTCCTAGCAATTTCTGAAAATCATTAATAGTCCACAATTGCTCTCCCCTTATTTGTACCTTTTAAGGTTGAATTCTTTGTAAACCTATTTTATATTCTAGGTAATGAATAGAACATCTTCTTTGTATTTTTTCAGGAGCAATTTGTAATCCCCAACAAGGCAAAATTTTCTTTACTTCTTCAAACATTCTTTCTAAAGTATCTACATTTGAATCAGCAAATATGATATCTTCCATATAATGGTAAATTATAGATTGAAGGAATTATACACGAATCATTTTCAATGACTGTCATACAAAATATCGGCCCAGGGTAGGGCTGTTTAATGTCCTTTGTAGGAGAACTTTCCATTGATATCTCTTAACAGGCTGAGAATTATTATTAGTAGACATTGTGAAGTCAAATTTTTCTCTCTCCTTTTTCTTGTAAAGGTATAATGAAGAAACAATCTTTTAAATCAATAACTATAATAGACCATCATTTAGGTAATAGGGAAGGCAGGAGAATTCCAGGCTGTAAAGAGTCCATTGGCTGAATTACTTTATTTATGGCTCCTAAATCTGTTACTAATCTCCATTTTCCAGATTTCTTTTTCATAACAAATACAGAAGAATTTTAAGAAACGTTTGATTCCTCAATATATTGAGCTTTTAGATGCTTCTGTACCAGCTGTTCTAAGGCTGTAATTTTTCTGATGTCAAAGACATTGTTCCACCCAGACAGGTTTGTTAGTTAACCATTTTAAAGGTAGGGCTATTGGTAGCTCTGAAAAAATCAACAGCTATTTTGCCCTGTTTTTGTATAACCTGAATGGTCAGTGATTATTCCTTATAATGCCTTTTAATATTTTCCCAAAAATACATGTTAATTTATGGGTTAATTCTGTTATCAGAGGAGTGTTAGTCTGGGTATTCCATTGCAGTAACAAATCACATCCACATAAATTCCTTGCCACATTAGCCACATATGGCTTCAATTTTCCTCTCTGTCCTTCTGGACCTATACATTCAACCCATCTCCTGTTTTGAGATAAAGTTCTAATCCTTAAAGCTGAATATTCACCTCCTGAAGAGGCCAATTTGGATGCCAAGATTCTTGTGCAATTATCATTACATCTGCCTCTGTGTCTACAAAACCTTCAATTACATTGTCATTTATTCATATTTTTAGATTTGGTCTTTGACCATTTATAGAAGTTTGCCAAAATATTTGCTTTATGGTTTCTCCTGAAATTTTTGTTTTATCTTCTAAAGATGTTCTATCATCCAGAGCAGTATCAATTTTTACAATAGGCATTAAATCTTTTAATTGCCCTTGGGAAGAGTTTCCCCTATGGTGACAGGAAATGACTGAACCAAATTGGACATGGTGGACTGAATGGGGCCCCCAAGGTGTTTCCCATTGGTAAAGGATTGCCTTGCCTGTCTCTTTTTGACCAGCATCCCTTGGTCCAATGTTAGCCTTTGCTATATCTTCTGCATGCTCCAGAAGGTTAGGGCCTTCTGTGTAAATTATTATCTCTAGAAGAAACATTGTTTCTATGAATGCCCTATCTACTAAAATTCCTTTTTAAATGAACTTGGTTTCCGCAATTAAAACATTTTGACATTTTGATTTTTCCTTAAGTCATTGGAAATCATCCAAGTATTATCATGATTATGAGACTCAATATTGACTGTGTGTTGGATCCATTGCTCTACGGGTGCAGATTTTGCCTTTAAAGGCCATATTAACCTTCTGCATTGTGAATTAGCATCTTCAAATGCCATAGATTCAATTAACTTTTGGATATGATATCACTCTATTCACAGATGAAGTCGATCTTTGCGAAAATTCAGTGAAGGCTTATTTTGGGCCTTATATAACTTTAGAAAATGGCTCAAATCCTCTTTCCTAATTCTTGAATCTTGTTCCAGGCATTTAAGGCTGCTGTATCATAGGGACAAGGTGTGATCATCAAATGTAGCATGACTATTGATATCAGCATAATGGCCCTCACCAAGGATTTGATCTTGGGAAATCTGATAATCTTTAACCCTACTTTGATGTTTGAGGGCCTTAGCTTCCTTTCTCAACCAACTGTTCTACTCTAAGAACTATATTCCAATACTACTGACTTTAAATCTTTCCAGTCTTTTGGAATAATTTTGTTCTGAGTGGACCTTGTATTAAATATTTGCCTCATGTAAGATAAATGCATACCATAGGAAACTATTGTTCCCTTAAATCTCTTTAAGTATATCATTTCTATAGGATCCCATTTAACTTTTGTATGGACCTGGAGATACCTGTCATCTGGTGGTCTCTCTTGAATGGTAACATGATAAATCAAGATTGGTTTTTTAATAACCTTGGGCCACTCCTCTTTAAAGGGGAAGTGCTGTGGATATCGCTCTGTATAAATAAAATGCTGTTTGGCCAGTGGCCAGGCAGGAAGTATAGGCGGGACAAGAGAGAAGAGAATTCTGGGAAGTGGAAGGCTGGGGGAGGAGAGACACTGCCAGCCACCGCCATGACAGAAATAGACATAAGGTACTGGTAAGCCACGAGCCACGTGGCAAAGTATAGATTAATAGAAATGGGCTAAACATAAGAGTAAGAGCTGGAAAATGATAGGCCTGAGTTAATGGCCAAACAGTTTAAATAATATAAGTGTCTATATGTTTATTTTATAAATGGGTGTTGAACTAACCAGGCTTGGCAGGGGCTGGAGAGAAGGTTACCAACTACATCTGTAAAATAATGGTCAGATTGGTTCTCCTCTGCCTGTACCTGAATGCTTTTATTATCTGTTTTAATAAAATTTTCTAAGGCTAGTAATTTATCAGTAGTGGCCTTTTCTAAGACTTGCATATTTTGAATTGTAAACATTTCTAAGTTTTGATAGTATCAGTCACCTTTTCAGTCTCTTCATCAGTAAATATTTCTAACGCTTTTTATCGTGGCAGTCAGGATTGTATTATTCTCCTCAGTAACCATTTGTAAGGCTTGCACATTATCAGTAGTAGCCCTTTCCAAGGCTTGTGTCTTTTGACTAGTAAGTTTTTCCAAGGTTTGCATATTATCAGTCACCTTCTTGTTCTCCTCATTAGTAAATATTTCTGAATCCCTCATCTTGTTAGTCAAAACTGTATTATTCTCCTTAGTAACTGTTTGTAAGGCTTGCATATCATCAGTAGTAGTGTTTTCTAAGGCCTGTGTCTTTTCAGTACTATCTCTCTCATATTTGGCACAGTTATTAAACCATTTTTAAGGATTAATGTGAATTGCCAGACTGACAACAATTATGATCAAAATTGTATCAATCCCAGATAAGTTGTTTATCAGTTAGTTTTTCTACCATCCTGCCCATAGCAGCAGCCTAATTCCCTGTATTGTGGTATTCCCAACCATTGACCTGGGAAAGGCTTTAAGATTGTCCTTCTCCCTTATTTTTTACCTTATTTATTTATTTATTTATTTACTTAATAGCCTGGTTTATAGTTTTAAAGTTTTTTATATGTTATTTTATTTTTTTATAATTTTTTATTTAAAATTTTTTCTTTCCTTTTCCTTTTCTGTTCCACCTCCCTCCTCTTCTCCTGCTTCCCCTACCTACCCCCATCCCACCCCCATCCCCTCCTCATAGAGGGTAAGGCCTCCCTTGGGTAGTCAACACAGGCTAGCATACCAAGTTGAGGCCAGACCTAGCCCCTCCCCCTGCATCAAGGCTAAGTAAGGCATCACACCATAGGGAATGGGCTCTAAAAAGTCAGTTCTTGTGGCAGAGATAAGTGCTGCTCCCATTACCAAGGGAAACACAAACACATCAAGCCGCACAACTGTCACCCACATTCAGTCCCATGCAAGCTCCCCAGCTGTCAGTCCAGAGTCCATGAGCTCCCACTAGCTTGGGTCAGCTATCTCTGTGGTTTCCCCCATCATGATCCTGGCCTCCCCTTGCTCTGGTAATCCCTCCTCCCTCTCTTCAACTGGACTCCAGAATCTTGGCCAAGTGTTTGGCTATTGGCCTCTGCATCTGCTTCCATCAGTCCCTGGATGTAAGTTCTGTGATGACAATTAGGGTAGACACCAATCTCAATGCAGGGGAAGTCTAGTTCAAAGCACCCACTCCACCATTGCTATGAGTCTTAGCTGGGACAATCTTGTGAGTTTCTGGGGTTTTCCCCAGCTGCAGCTTTCCCCTTAATGGTACTTTCTGTCAAGATATCTCTTTCATTGTTCTCCCTCCCTATCTTTCACCCAACTCAACCATCCCAAGCCCTCATATTCCCACCTTCCATCCCCTTCTTCCTACTCTCCACTCCCAGTTTACCCAGGAGATCTTAACCCTTTCCCCTCCCTGGGTCCATCCATGTGTGTTCTTCTTAGTGTTCTCCTCTTTACCTAGTTTCTCTGGGGTTGTGGATTGTAGCCTGATTATCCTCTGCTTTGCATCTAATATTCATTTATGAGTGAATATGTACCATATTTGTCTTTCTGGGTCTGGGTTACCTTACTCATGGTGATTTTTTCTTGTTCCATCCATTTCCCAACAAATTCCATGATGATTTTTTTTTACCACTGCATAATACTCCATTGTATAAATGTACCACATTTTCTTTATCCATTCTTCAGTTGAAGGGCATCTGGGTTGTTTCCAGGTTCTGGCTATTACAAATAATGCTGCTATGAACAGAGTTAAGCAAATGCCCTTGTGGTGTGGTTGAGCATCTTTTGAGTATATGCCCACTATTGGTGGGTCTTGAGGTAGGTTTTCTGAGATACTGCCATACTGATTTCCAGAGTGACTGTACAAGATTGCATTCTGATCATCAGTAGACGAGAGTTCCCCTTGCTCCACATCCCCTACAACATAAGCTGTCATCAGTGTTTTTGATCTTAGCCATTCTGACATGTGTAAGATGGTATCTCAGAGACTTTTTGATTTGCGTTTCCCTGAGGGCTAAGGATGTTGAATATCTCCTTAAATGTCTTTTGGTCATTAAGATTCTTCTATTGAGAATTCTCTGTTCGGCTCTGTAGCCCATTTTTAATTAGATGATTTGATATTTTTATGACTAGTTTCTTGAGTTCTTTATATATTTTGGATATCACCCCTCTGTCAGATGTGGGGTTGGTGAAGATCTTTTCCCGTTCTGTAGGCTGTCTTTTGTCTTATTGACCGTGTCCTTCACCTTACAGAAGCTTCTCAGATTCAGGAGGTCCCATTTGTTAATTGTTGCTCTCAGTGTCTGTGCTACTAGTATTACATTTAGGAAGCAGTCTCCTGTGCCAGTGTGTTCAAGGCTACTTCCTACTTTCTCTTCTATCAGGTTCAGTGTATTTATTTTGAAGTCTTGATCCACTTT